>NC_041389.1:59691287-59764625 GCF_002162155.2 Triticum dicoccoides | reverse complement strand
CGTCACACCACAGGTCCACCCAGATGCCACCACTGCCTCTTATCCGCTGCCCGGAGTGCAACACCGGCAATGTGCTCTGGTTCGGCATGTAACTCTGTTTGAGCAGAACCAACCATGGTTGAGGAACATTTTCATCCTGGGCGTGCTGAACATGGTGCTAATGGCCATATGTTGTATGCACAAGTTCTGAAGCAACATGTTGTATTCGGTCAGAACTACAAGTAGAAGTTCTGAAAACTACCGCCCCCAATATCTAGTTCCAGCATCTGTAGTGGTTTCAGCAGTTCTAGCATTTGTAGTGGAGTCATCAGTTCCAGCTTATGTACTGGATTAGATGTAGTTCCAGCATGCAGTAGTTATCTCCTATGCATTCATTTGTATCACGTGTGTACCGTGTATGCATGCCGGTTTAGATGCAGAAAACGGGCTTTGTTAATGATGCATGCTGTCAATTAAGCTCGACGGATCGCTTGAGAGGATGAAAATGCATTTAACCCAAACCCACACACCGCACCTACCTCCCGCAGTGCACCGGCAATAATTCGTCGCTCTGGCAGCACAATACATACGCACAGACTAATGAATGCCGCAGCTGCCCATGCAGAACGTAAATCCACCCATCACCCAGAAACATTAATTCCCAGGTCGGGGGCTATCTCGCCCGTGTATTCATACGAGACTTAAATGCAACATGGGCCAGACGGCACGACGTATAACGAGTCTTATTCTCACCTTTGTGAATCATGCAGCGGCGTATTGCCAGAGGTCCTATTAAAATTAGGAATCGCGACGCGTGGGAGGACGGCCTCGATATTGGCTGCACGTGGCCGCATGTCCCAAAAATCCTCGTCCCATCTTGTTGCAAAAACAAACATTGTGGCATTATGCTCCATGGAAACCTTCAGGCAGAAATCAGCACTACGTGTAATTATTGTTGTATGAATCACATCTTTCTATCTGTTTATTGAAGAGTGTTCACTTTGTGCAGGGGTCAGTAAGGGCATCTCTCAGTGGGCAGCATTTTTCAGCAACATTCGATGGTACTACAGCAGGGTTACAATGCTATTCTTCATGGGTGCATCCTGTTGAACATGTACTCAATCTTCATGGTGGAATTTAGTAATTTATCTGTTTAGAGCAGCATTGATAAATAATACTCACCTGCGTGCCAAGAATCTTTTCATGTCTTGGATCCCAGACAAGTTTGTGATAATTCGTTGAGGAATTTTTATGGTACACCTTAGGCCTTGTTTGGTTAAACCTCTCCTGGAGGGGATTGGAGAGGTTTGGAGGGGATTGAGTGAGATTTTGACTTGTATGGGATTTAATCCACCCCAATCCACTTCAATCCCCTTCAATTTTGTTGCAACCGAACAAGCCCTTAGTAATGTACCTGCTGTCTTTGTGCTACGAGTGCATGTGCTCAGTGTGTAATAATTCAGACCGTGTGTATGGCTGATGGAACACATACACGTACGTAGCAGATTACGCACTTCGTTTTCATCTATAACTCTCACAAATCACCGCAATGGTAACACAAGTCTTTCCTTACTACACGATCGGACGCCGTGAGCTGGGAGCGATACGTTTTCCTCTCCCTGGCGGCTGCAACCCTAGCCGCCGCCAGGAGAGGCCGATCTTCCACCGCCGTTCTTCGGCGGCTCCCCTCCGCCGGCGACCTCGGTCGTCGGTGGCGAGGGGGCCGCCGGATCCACGCGCGTGGATTGATTTTACTTCCTCGTAGTTTAGGTTTTTAGGTTGTTCATCGTCGGTGGCGAAAAATGTTTCCTGCTTCGGTGGCGACGATGACGATGCTAAATAAATATTTTTCAGATCCTTTCCTGGCAAGGCCATCGGTCCTATGATTGGGGATGGATTTGAAAACTAGTCTGTTCAAGTAAGGATGGCGTGGCGGCGGCGGCATCCTCGTGATGGACCTGTGTCCTCGGGCTCCGCCGTTGCAACGGTGTTTGCTCCAGCGTCGGCATGGAGCTTGGGAGGTAGTCCAGGAGCGGATGCAGATTGTGGTCTGCATCGACGACATCTGGAAGACGGAACATCTGCTGGGCTCGTGGTTCGTGGATGGCAGGTATGGTTTCCTCCTTCGGCGTCTTAGTCGTGGTGGGGTGCTAGATCTGGAGTTCGGTGGCGTGTCCGGGGTGTTGCCCCGGTCTGATTCGTTCAACGGCAAAGGCTTCACTTTTGGTGAGCCACCTTGGAGGTCCGCAAAGCTGCATATCAGCGATGGAGCCGCGTCGAGCTCAGGTGAGGTGGTGATTTGTCATTCTTTTTTTCGGTGGCTGCTATGGTGGTGCCGGAGGCAGGTGACGGGCGTTGGTGTCAAGCTCAGAGATGTTCTACTATCTTTTCAGTTTTGTCTTGTCAGTTTTTACGTGACTTGTACTTTGTTATTTATGATGTGAATGAGACACGTATTACCATGCAAAAATAAAATAAAATCACCACAATGGTTGCGAGTATACAACAGAAGCGCCTTGGCGGCCGGCTAAAATGGACAAAAATAGCGGAGTAATGCTACATGCACGGACTCGTTATTATGGAATGAATGGATTATAATAGGTGGCAGTTTTTGTTTGGAGATTAGGAATGAGGTGGGCCAACCCCATGAAAATCAGGGGGTGAAGATTAATTAGTGTTGAGATGCCCATATTCATTCGTGCATCTAGGATTATCCAAAGTAGCGAACAATAGTACACCAATCATTTTGTTATGATTTGAATCACTGACCCCGATAACGCCCGAAAGTTCGGGATTTGGCATGTTTCTTATAGTTGTATATTATTGTTATTACAACTAGCATGTTGCATATATCAATCTAATTATATAATTGTATGAAAATATGCCAATGAACTTTTTGTACAACAAGCTACAAAGTGTTCGGAGAAGGCCGTACAGAGAGATCAATGATGCTTTTGTTGAAAACGACAAGTTCCACTTTTTGGTGCACTATCCAAATGTTGACGAGAAGGCACAACAGGACCTAAGTTTCATTATTCTTGCGCCCACTTTTGCATGATATTTTACATGTCTTTGTTGTCTGCAGGACCGGAAACTAGTTATTACATTCTGTAACACCTATACCGGACACGTCGACTTGCATGGTTTGCCTTAGTCTTCGTCATCACGTGATACAAGATAACAGAAACACGGAACATAGGTGTTGCGTGTATATTATTCTCCCGTGTCAGCTGCATGCGGCCGAATATCTACAAAGCCCTCCTGTGAGCTACACCCAGACAGCACCTGCATTACGAAGCAGTGGGACAAGCTTGCCGCTGAGGTGAAGGGACATGACCTTGTCGGTGCATCCGACGAGCCTGCCGCCGATGAACACCGCCGGCACGGCAGGGTTCCGGCCGATGAGTCTCACCAGTGCCTTCTCCATCTCCTTCCCCCTAGGGTCCTCGTCCAGTTCCACCATCATCGGGTTCGCCCCGAGATCCCGGAGGAGGCTCGTCACCGTGTGGCACATGCAGCAGGAGCTCATGCCGAAGATCACCACCGCCCGCTGCCCCGCTAGCCTCGTCACCTGCTCCATCAAGCTTAGTTCTAGTGCTAGTGCTAGTGAGCTCAATTAGGAGTACGATTGCTTGAGCTGTGCTGGCTTGCTTAGAGCTGGACATAGGGGAGCCTTGCATATATAGCCATGGAAATGTGCACCGGCAGGATGAGCTTCGAGCAATTTGACCGGAAAAAAGGTGATATGGGAGGGTTCGGATAAATCCTTACCTCCTTTAATTTGTGCGACTCCACGTATGGTATGGGTCTAGTGTGGAGCATCGAATATTTGCATTGCAATATGGTGATGCGGCGACCTGATACCAAAGGGGGAATGTATTGCTGATAAGGCCTGGAGCTCTGACTTTTTGTAAGTTCTCTTCTATCCTATTCGACAAGTCAGATGAGAGAGACTCGGAGAGAGATGCTGGTGATGATATCCATATGTTCTTGTGTATTCTGGCATAACTAACCAGGGTGGAGCTACAGGTCCATCCATTTTGTGCACAATTGTTTTCTTATACGAATCTAAAAAATCAAACTATATGAATCTCTATTTTTGCAGTTCAACAATATATTTGGACTGTAATATGTAAAAAATGATTTTTTGCAACATAAATACTTGAAGTGATATAGTTTGGCACAGCCAATTCACCGATCAATTTATATAAATACTCGAAAAAACATCGTTATTCATATTTATGCCAGCAAAAAAAAAATTCTCCACATTGCACTTCTAATGATTCATTGACGTGCAAAGTTCCAGATTTATATATTATTTTATTAGCGAATGACAAAAATAGAAGTTTATGTGAAGTGAGAATAGTAAGCTAGCGTAGATCTTAGAATTTTTTTTTGAGCATCAGTACAGACACAAGCGCTCATATACACGCGCATACACTCATTCCTATGAACGCACACACGCACACCCTACCCCTATGAGCACCTCCGAGAGACTGAGCCGGCATATCATCTTGAGATTTACGAAGCCACCGTAGGCGCCTCGTTGTCGACGGGAACGTCTCCTCCCACTGAAAGCGCATCGCCGGAAATCCAGAAATAAATCCAGGAATAATGCGAGCACCAGGATTTGAACCCTGGTGGGTTGGGGATACTACTGTCCACCTAACCAACTCAACCACAGGTTGATTCGCGTAGATCTTAGATTTTGATGCTCCAGGGTTTAGCTCTCACACATAATGGAGGGCTGTAGCTGCACCGGTTTAGAAAGTCCACCCTCTTAGAGCTACTCTCACAGACTCGTCATATCGCCCTAATCTCCATAATAATTGTTGTTATAGTGATTTTGGCTGAAAGACTACTCTAGTAGAGTTGCCATCCTGCTCTTAATCGCCATAGTCCGAGCCTTCATATTTGAGGTTGGTTGAGGCGATATAGCGCGCACTGCATCTACCCAAATATTGGTGCCACAGACATTTTGAGACGCGCACTCCCTTTCGCCGCTGCCTACATCCCTGCGTCACCTTCGTTTGGTGCCACGCCCAAAGCCCAGACCACTATGATTTGGACCGCTTACCGGGGTGTGTATAGAACACATCGTGTTTTACAGCATAACTCAAGTACCCAATAAATGGAAGGGAGTTAGGCTATAGCCTTCCTATGTCAGAAGGACTGTTTTCATACCTCTTACGCTTCACCACTGCTCCGCAACTTCTTCCCGCCATTCGTTCACGCCGCCTCTTTCTCTACGCGACCTCAAGGTGTTCAACGACTTGAGCGGAGGTAAACTTTTCGCAACCTTTTCTTGAAGATTTAGTTTGGCGGCTCATAGATTAGTGCATATGACAAAGGGTTCACGTTAGGTGTAGATGGATCTGATAGTGGAGCTAATGTTTTGATGATTCATCATCGAATTTGAGCTATGAGTCTGATAGTGAAATCATGATGCCGAAGAAGATGAGGTAATATTAATGGTTGTCTAATGGACATCGTCGACCACAATGAAGAGGAAGCGTATGTATCTGAGGTTGGTCGTGCGACATTTTGCCAGAACATAATCCAAGGCGGCAAGGGACTCATGCTCGACAATTCCGTGTCGGGTCGTACCTTCCCGTCTTACCTGTTTTGGTGACGCTTCCACATGATCAAATGGTTGTTCCGTCAAATTTCCGATGACATGGAAGCCAATGAACCTTTCTTCCAACAGCGGAGAAATGCCGGTCTCTGGGTTTCCCCCTTTCCAAAGGTGACCGCGGCACTTTAAATGATTGCATCTGGCTCTCCTGTAGATTCATGGGGTGACACTCTCTGATTTCTGAATATACAATCATCAAGTTCACGAAAGTGTATGGTGAAACTGTGGTGCTTGTTTATGAAGAGCAGTATCTATGAGCACCCAATGTCGAGGACACGACTAGGCTTGTTGCGATGCATGAATAAAATGGTTTGTCCCGGATGCTATGGAGTATTCATTGCATGCACTAGAAGTGGAGGAATTTTCCTACAGCTTGGCACGGCCAATTCACAATTCATTGCAACGATCCAACCATAATTTTGGAAGTTGTTGCCTTCGAAGATATGTGGATCTATCATTGCTACTATGGGTTGCCTGGATCCCACAAAGACATCAATGTACTGCAGAGGTCTCATATGTTTGCAAGGCTAGCTAGTGGTATTTCTCCACCCTGTAAATTCACGGTAAATGGTCATCACCAGGACCAAGGCTACTATCTAGGTGATGGCATCTATCCATCATGGCCAACATTTTTGAAGAAAATTTTCTAATCCTGAAAGCAGGAAACATAAGCATTTCTCCGAGTCGCAAGAAGGTCAGAGGAACACATCGATAGGGCACTTTGGAGTGCTGCAAGCAAGTTTTGCAATTGTCCAGGGGGCCTGCTTGTTTCTGGAGTAAGGAGTCTTGGCAAATATCATGACATGGTGTGTGATCTACACAACATGGTCATAGAGGATGAGAGGAATATGCCAAGCCCCACTGACTATGAAGATATTTGCACAATCGTCGAGCCTCGTAGGCACACATGCAACATTCAAGCATTTATTGAGGCGCACCGAAAGGTTGAAGACGAGGCCTCCCATGATCAGCTGAAGGACGATCTCATTAAGCATCATTGACAGCTTCTAGCTAGGAGATAGTCTATTTAAAATTCTTTACAATTAATTTCATTTAGGTGAACAATTTGCTCGATTGGATTATTTGTTGTATTTGGATTTTTTTACTTTTCTAATAATATATTTTAAGTTATGGAATCGTTTGATCTAAATGGTTGTACTAGTGTAGAAAGAAGAAACCATGAAAAATTATTAAGGCCACATTATGGCATCATTGTGTTTGTGCACGATATTCGTAGCCTCCAACAGCTGGGCGTCATAAGATATCTGTCAAAGGAAAGCAAGAAAGTGCGAGGAGAGTAGTGAGTTGCATGTGCTATCCATCCATTCAATTTTCTAGGCGTGGTAGTAACTTGTATGATAATTAAGATAATTCATACCTTTAAATAAATCACACATTATACATTTGAACAACTGGAGACTAGACATTTAGAACGGAAAAATTATTGGTTACATTTGAAAATAGTTTAGATCTTAGTTTCCATCATATTAAATCAACATATATATGATACGTCTCCAACATATCTATAATTTTTGATTGTTGCATGCTATTATATTATCTGTTTGGGATGTTTTATATGCATTTATATACTATTTTATATCATTTTTGAGACTAACCTATTAACCTAGAGCGCAGTGCCAGTTTCTGTTTTTTGCCTGTTTTAGAGTTTCGCAGAAAAGAAATACCAAACGGAATAAAACTTTTGCGATGATCTTTCTTGGACCGGAAGCAAACCAGGGGACTTGGAGAGGAAGTCGGAGACGCAACAAGGCGGCCACGAGGGTGGAGGACGCACCCAGGGGGTAGGGCGCGCCCCCTACCTCGTGGGCCCTCGGAGGTCTCCTGACCTAATTCTTTAATTCGCCCATATATACTCTTATACCCCAAAACCATCAGGGGGGCCACGAAAACACTTTTCCACCGCCGCAACCTTCTGTACCCGTGAGATCTCATCTAGGGGCCTTTTCCGGTGTCCTACTGGAGGGGGATTCGACCATGGAGGGCTTCTACATCAACACCATTGCCCTTCCGATGAAGCGTGAGTACACTACTAGGGAAAAGCTTATATGCAGACGCTTATAGTAGCGCGGGTTTATAACCCTCGCTACTGCTACTTACTAGTAGCGTGGGTTTTTACACCTCGCTACTACTAAGTTGATAGTAGTAGCGCGGATTAAGTTGATAGTAGTAGCGCGGATTTATAACCCTCGCTACTACTAAGCACTGTAGAGACCACTTAGTAGTAGCGAGGGTTATAAACCCGCGCTACTACTATCAACTTAGTAGTAGCGCAGGTTTATACCCCTCGCTACTAGTAAGTACAAGGTAGGTGAAATTCCCATATCCTCGGCCGAATCCCTCCTTTCTCCCTCACTCTCCCCCTCTCTCCATAGGCTCTCCCATGGTGATGTACACCTCCTCCTCCATGGCGCCCAATGAGTTCACCTCCTTGCGTTGCGTGCCTCCTACTCCATGGCGCCAAAAGAGGGAGGCCGCCTCGCGCCGCTGGCGTCCCGGAGCTCGCCGGTCCTCCCCGCATCTCCATGCCGCCTCGTCGGACCACCTCACCACCGGCGACGAGCCCTGGTGCACCCTCCATCTCATTCCTTTCTTCCTTGTTTCTCTTTTTCCCGCTCCATGTCCCTCCGATTTTACTCACCTGCCATGCCCATGCCTGCGCAGGTCGTCGACATGGCCAACGAGGAGCTCTCTGCCTTGGCCATGAAGAGGACCCTCACACCATCGTCTCGCTCTCCTCTGCACTAGATCTGGTCCCTCTACAACAGTCTTCGCTAGATCTGGTCTCTGCTGCCTATCCGCACCTCCGGCAACCCTTGTCGTCGCTGGATCGAACCATTGATACCATTGACAGCATGCACAGGGTCGAGATATTTTTTTGGTTTTTGAAATTAATAGTAGTAGCGTAGGTCACAGACACGTGCTACAGATAGTTAGAAGTAGCGCGTGTCGAACCTGTGCTACTACTAACACATGTACTAGCAGCACAGGATGCACCGTGCTACTGCTACTAGTTAGCCGTAGCACCGTAGTAGTAGCACAGCCACCCGCGCTACTACTAGATTTTAACCGCGCTACTACTAAGCTTTTTCATAGTAGTGGTAGTTTACCACAGACCTACAGGTCCATAGCTAGTAGCTATATGGCTTCTTCTCTCTCTTTGATTCTCAATACCATGTTCTGCTCGATGTTCTTGGAGATATATTTGATGTAATACTCTTTTGCGGTGTGTTTGCCGAGATCCGATGAATTGTGGATTTATGATAAGATTGTCTATGAATATTATTTGAGTCTTCTCTGAATTCTTATATGCATGATTTGATATCTTTGCAAGTCTCTTTGAATTATTGGTTTAGTTTGGCCTACTAAATTGGTTTTTCTTGCAATGAAAGAAGTGCAAAGATTTGGGTTCAATCTTGCGGCGTCCTTTCCCAGTGATAGTACGAGCAGCAAGGCACGTATTGTATTGTTGCCATCGAGGATAAAAAGATGGGCTTTTCATCATATTGCTTGAGTTAATTCCTCTACATCATGTCATCTTACTTAATGCGTTACTCTGTTCTTTATGAACTTAATACTCTAGATGCAGGCAGGAGTCGGTCGATGTGTGGAGTAATAGTAGTAGATACAGAATCGTTTCGGTCTACTTGACATGGACGTGATGTCTATGTTCATGATCATTGCCTTAGATATCGTCATAATTATGCGCTCTTCTATCAATTGCTCGGCAGTAATTTCTTCACCCACCGTATTATTTGCTATCTTGAGAGAAGCTACTAGTGAAACCTATGACCACCGGGTTTCTTTTCCATTATATTAAGTCTCTATTCCCTCATATTAGTTTCCAATCTACTATTTTGCAATCTTTTACTTTCCGATCTATAAAACAAAAATACCAAAAATATTTATTTTACCATTTACATATCTCTATCAGATCTCACTTTTGCAAGTAACTGTGAAGGGATTGACAACCCCTTTATCGCGTTGGGTGCAAGTTTGTTGATTGTTTGTGTAGTTATTCGGTGACTTGTGCGTTATCTCCTACTAGATTGATACCTTGGTTCTCAAACTGAGGAAAATACTTACTCTAGTTTGCTGCATCACCCTTTTCTCTTCATGGGAAAAATCAACGCAAGCTTAAGAAGTAGTAGTATATGTGTTAGATGTTATCAAAAACTAATTGGAATATAACTAAAGAATTCAGGTATAGCATACATGCATATGGTATCATGTGTTTTAGATTCCATCTCATCTTTTTGTGTTTACTGTATAACCCTCTAGGTCTCGTAGGATATAATGTTTTCAGGGAAAGCAAGGGAGTGTGAGGGTAGTAAATTGTGTCTACTGAAATATGTGTTAACTATTATAATCAAATCAAGTGGAACAATTGAAACATATATTAAATGTTTTTTGAAGTTAATTGAAATATAAATAAAATTTAAACAAAATTTCATTAATCTAAATAACATTTCAGAAGCTTGTTTCACACATTTTTCTTTCTTTCACATAATAAACAATTTCAGAGCCATTACACATAGTTTCGGAAATTTCATACAACTTTTACAATATAATTTGTATTCATTTCACAAATTACTATAACATATCGCTTATAGTTCAGAAAAACTTTCCAAGTATATTTCATAAGAAATTTACATACATTTAACACAAATTTCTATAATTTGTTCACTTTTTTTAATACATTGTAGCGACCCGACCCGAATGGATCGAAGTCTCCGTGCTTAAGTGTCATCTCTGGATCGGTATGCTGACACACATAGTACTCGAGGATTTATAACAGAGAGAAATCACATGTATAAAGTAATGAAAATACTATTACCTTAATCCATATAGCGGAAGTAACATCAAAGTTGTGGAGTCCCAACAACACCAATGGCAAAGTTGAGTGTAGACATCGTAACCCTAACGTATCACTTACTCGTCGTAAGATTCCTGCAACATGAGACATTTGCAGCCATGTAGGTCAGTACATTGAATGTACTGGCAAATTCACACCGTAGAATAATGATGAACAATATCTATCACTACATGCATATTTGGCTGGTGGAGGCTCTAAGTTTAATTTTTGCATAAAGCTAATCTTTTCCTACAACAAAGGAATAAATTTATTTAACTACTCCCAAGTTATCCCAATATTTGAGAAGGTTCCCCCAACTCAAATCCCAATTAAAAGTATCATCATTAAACCCAATTCAATTAATTAAATAAAGAGTGATGGATTAACAAAATATTCACTTCTAGATACTCTAAATTTGTCCATAACTGAGGACATGTCTAACCATGATTAGTTTATACACTCTACAGAGGTTACGCACTTTACCCCACAAGACTCAATCGCCTCCCTTGAAGTCCTTGCACTGCCTGGTGTTTGAGAATGGGATGACCGAGACACAGTCTTTCTGAAGCATTTACTCTCTACTCCGGGTAGACCGGTACACCTACAATCCTCCTACTTCTGCTAGTCCACCTCTTCGAGAGCTCATACAACTTACTTAACTATGCCAGAGCCCATAATGGCTTGTGGCTGCACATGGAAGTTTCTAGGCATGAAATATCATATGATCCTTTTGAGTCTGGGTGACATTCCGTAGGGTAATCACATGGGTACTCTGGGATTTCCTTGGGCAAGCACTGGATTCTCTAGGTGCCCGGGCAAGCCACTGGGTTCTCCAGGGTGCCCCAACCATTCCATCCATATGTGTGTTAAAGTTGCCACCTTATGTTGTCCAAAACTAATATCTCTCTCAACTTGCATGGATCACACATACCAATCCCCGTCTACAAGCATGACTAAGCAATATATGAGCATAACGTATAAACCCGGGGTGTTTCAAGGATCATAGGTTCCTACCTCATGAACTACATAGCAATGAACACCTGTTCCCAATCCTACTCATGCAATTTTTGAGGGGTGTATCTAATGCAAGTAAAACTGGGTATAGGAAGAGTATGATCAAAGTATGAACTTGCCTTGTACTATTAATGAAGATCCTTTGCACTCATAATTCCTGATAGTTCTACTCGTCACACTCCGTTCAATCTATCGTGAGCAAGCAATTACATACATAAGCACTCAAGCAAAAGATGCAAAAGGAAAAATCGAGGAAAGATCCAAATAAAACTCGGAAACAAGCAAATAACGAATCTAAACAGAAAACATTTTTTTAAAATTATTATATTTACGTGGATTTGATCTTAACAGTAGGTACATGTGATTAGCTACGATTTTCAAAAAGAATCAACTCAAACAGAGTCACGAAACTCAAGAAACAGACGAAACAAGATCGAATACTAATCTGAACTAAACTCAAATTTTAAATTGTCAGTTCAAGTTGGTTTACTGGACAGAGGGGATCATTACAAAGATTTATGCGTTGGTTTCATCGAAAACGGATGTATGGATAAAAAGATAATGTGATCAAAAGAAGTTTGAGTATGAATCTGAACAAATTTCGAAATTTGAGAGTTGCAAAAAGTTTATTTGATAGATTCACTAGATAGGTGGAATCAAGATAAAAATATTGGCGTTGGTTTCGTCTAATTTGGGAACGAGTAAAAAATTATGACTATTTAAAAAATCAGGACCAAGCTGTTTTACGAAAGAAAAAAAGGCTATGGCTAAAAAAATTCACGTCTTAAAATGTAAATAGAGGAACTAATTTATAAATCTAATTATTCTACTGTACACTAGTCTAAAAAATAATAAGCTATTGAAGTATAAAAAAGATACGACGAAAGGTACCTTTAAGATAGAAAAAACTGACTTCGAAGAAAGGAGACAACTTCTAGAAGTTCCGTCGAAGAGAAGAAATATATTTTTCAGCTATTCAAACCAAAACATTGATTTAACCCGCAGTGAATGATTTTTGAAGGCTCTACGGGTCTATATTTATAGGTGGAAAATAGATTTAGGGGTCAAAGGCTAGGCAATGTGAGACTAAATGTAGACAAACAGATAAAACGAAGGGAATCGGCTAAAAAGCACCACGGGCCGGCTGTGCGCACGTTGCAGTTTTTTTTTTGGCCAAAGGTAAAAGAAAAAAAACTGAGAAGGAAATTGCTGGCTGGGCCTGGCCCATGTAGGAAAGAAAAAAATGAGGCGCCGCTGCCCCTATGCTGCGCATGTTGGCTACATATAGTTACGGCGTACGCACATTTTTTATATAAAAACAGAAAAAAACTAAATAATGAAAATAAAATAAAAATTTATATATGCATACTATATATCAAAATTTTCAGAAAAAGATTTTCTAAATGATGAACATATTTTTAGCGGCAAATAAATTCCGCAAAAATTTAAATAAACTGAACAGTGCTACTATTGGAATAAAACCCAATAAAACTCATTTCTAAAATAACAAAATGATTTCAAATTTATTTCTCTCCAATTTTCTATTGTAGGGAATCATTTTAACCTACTTTCTATATATTTTATTTTTGGAGAAAAATAATTTGAATAAAACCCAAATAACTCCAAGTTGAAAATAATTTCAAAGGAACTTTAAATTTGATTCTTTTAAACTTCCAACTCATATTTCATACAATTTGAAGAAGTCATTTTATCTTCTCTCATGAAAATCATTGAGTTGCATAAAGTTTCTGAATTGGAAATATTTCCAAATGAAATTCAGTTTTTTTTCCAAAACCCTTTTCATTTATAATGGAAGAAGTCATGTCATTTTCTCTCTAGGATTTTGTATTTGAAAAGAATTTGAATTCATGGAGTTCATAAATGCAAGGTGAAATTTTGGGAAAGTCATTTCATTCCCTCTCATTTAACTTTCAAAAAGTTTCAAATTTCAGTCAATTTCACACAAACAACCACACCACAATCAAACAAACAATGAAAACTATTTATTTAATATAATATTCCAAAATTTAGAATTTTGGGATGTTACAAACCTACCACCCTTAAAATGAATCTCGCCCTCGAGATTCAGAGAGGCTAGCAAGAATTAGGTTGGGTTCGTGGGTCTCCTAAAAATCCATTGATCGTCACAGAGGGTGTGGGGTGCTACCAGCCTTAGAAACATGGTTACGGTTCCATCAAAACTCATACACTCCATCCTTATTGCTGACAGTGTCGATCTTCTCAGATCTGCAGGATAATTCCTACTCTGAGGCTCTTCTGGTAATGGCATAATCTTTTTCCTCGATTCTTGTGCCCATTTCATCTTGGTATGGTTCCTGTGTGACTAGGTCTTCTTATCTGACAGGTCCGACACCAATACTAAACAACTATCGATATCTCATGGCGGTTAATAGTTTATGGTTTCTCCTGTAGGAAATGGGTCTGGGCATCACTCTCACCGTATGACCTACGATTGGCAACAGTTGCCTTGTACAAGGGGAAAAATTGTCATACCATTCTAAGGTTCAAACAATGTTTTGATTGTCGTCTCCCTACTATGGGTATGTCACTTAGATTTACCATCCCATATAACAGAGGCAAATAATAAGAGTAAGTCGGCACAGTGATCAATCCATTCCGCACCCAAATCAGTACCTTGTATATGGTTTAGTGAATCTCGCTTTCTAACACTCGGTCATCCTCACAAGCATTGCAGAATTTCTCTTGTCGATGAACCAAGTTCGGAGAATCCATTGATTTCTGCAAGCCAAACAAACATCTATCGTTTCTTCACAACTCTCAGGTTTTGCGTAAACTCCTATAACATCGTCTGTTGATAAAGTCGTAACTTCTTCCAGGGTTTTTCCTTCAGCAAGAGTGTGCTTGCTTCTTGGCAGGTCCTGGAGCATGTGGGTTATGGCCATCTCATCCCTTTTATAACTTCAACTCATCCTGGGGTTACAATTGCTCCATATTACCAACATTATACCTCCTTCATACCCAATAGTACTTCATCCCTTCATATTCTTGGGGTATCCCACATATCAAGATAAAACTCATACTTATTTTGTCCGAAGTGCACTCTGTGGAATATCATTTTCTTTTCCAGGGGTCAAGGGTCCTCACAGTTACTACCACCCTTGCAATGCACAAACTCATCTATAGACCATATTTCTCATATCCTCGAAAATGGTCAAAATCTTTCTTCATAGAGTAACAACTCATACAATCCAATTCAGTACCAACGATGCTAACTTTAATGATTCCCAAATTATTACAATCTCCTGCATTTCCATTACATGGCTCAACTCAACACCTCAATATAAAAGAATTATTCCCACTACTACTACTATATTTCTTTTGTTGCAAACTCAAGTATTTAGCACAAGCCTCCTTCTCTTTGGGACAATATCTAGCAAAGTGCCCTGCTTCATTATAGGAGAAACATATTACTTCTGTCAAGTCTCGTGGTTTTCTTGTGATTACATAGCCTCCTTGGGTCCCCGGCTTCCTTTTTGGGCAACCACTGAAGTAGTGCCCTGAATCTTTGCACCTGAAACATGTGATATGAATCAGGTCCTTCTTTGTAGAAATTGGGTTGTTTCTGGAATCCAATCTATTTCTCTTCCTGGACTTTTTCGTGCCAATCGGGGCTTCTATTTCCTGTGGGTCATACCCTACTTCCACTGTTGGGAATACTACTAGATCCCCCTTCAGACAATTCTGGGAGATGTGTCCTTCTTCTCCACATGAATAACAAGACTTGGTGTAGGGTTTAATTGGGTTTTCTTCGGGTGTGTCCTCCACCTCTTCCTTCGTCACTGGTTCTTCTAAAAATTCCATGAGTGCTCCTTTCATTGCTTCTTTCTTATGTTGGATGGTTCTTTGTATCATGGGGTAAATGTGACACTGAGCAGGGTAGTGGGTAGTCCCTTCACACAAGAAACAAGTAATTTTCCTAGTTGGGCATTCTTCAGCTGGGTGACTTTCTTCACAATGAGGGCATTCATCCTTGTGTTCTTTATGGTTGTGTCCTATTTCTCCACAGAGCTTGCATGCAAGGTTTCTTCATATCATT
The DNA here is from genome assembly GCF_002162155.2 of Triticum dicoccoides. NCBI lineage: Eukaryota > Viridiplantae > Streptophyta > Magnoliopsida > Poales > Poaceae > Triticum > Triticum dicoccoides. The sequence continues at coordinate 59,749,046 of NC_041389.1, read as the reverse complement.
TCCATAAGGCTTCGATTTCTGGGACACAAGCCAAGACTTTAGCAGAGTCAACTTAAATTCTTCCCAAGTGGTTACTCTTTGCCATCCATTGATGGTTTGGTACATCCTCCACCAAGTAGCAGCACCTCTTTCAAAGCACTGAAGATCATGCTGGGCCATATCCTTTCCGGCTATAGTGTTATTCTTCATGTGATCTTCGATGTTCTGAATCCATCGGTCCGTCTCCAATTGAATTATCGGTTCAGAAAATATGAGTTCATCTCCATTCATCCCCTATTGGTTCCATGGGTTTTGGATAAGGACGAGATAAGGTTGGACAGAGAGAGAGGGATACACACAATACAAACAATAGTTTTAAAGAGACGGGTTTTATTTTGTGGCGTTCGGAAAAACATCAAACAAAAGATAGCTCATGATCGTCGCATCTAACGTAAGTATATAACATGGTTTGGTCTTCTAAAGGTCAATAAATCTTCGAAGTCGTCCCACTCTTCAAATCTTCAGTGTATCTTGAGGTTTTTCTCTTCCAGCTTGGCTACTTTCAGCTTCCGGGTTCTGAGCTCTTTACGAAATGCTTCCTTGTCGAATAAGGCTTCCAGAAGTTTCATTCGAAAATTCTTGAGATAATACTCCAGTTTCGGGTGATACACCAGCTAAGGTGGAAACTTCATCTTTTGCTCGTTCGGTACGACGATAGGTGCTCCATTAGCCTTCTGCTATCCAATCCTTTTGAAGAAATGCATGCTTAACGAAGCATGGTGACGATAGCACAAGCGAGCGATATCATCGCAGATAGTTGTAACTTATGCTCATGTCTCTGCTATGAGCTATCATTCCGTAGTTGATATCTCTTGTCTTGGGGTTTTCTTGACGAGCAAAAACTTGAGTCTTGCCGCTACATGTTCTGGTCTTTCTCTGACACACCTTCATCGCAGGTATCGGCAACTTCAATAGTCTGACAAACTCCATAAGGGCTGGACCACAGGGAAAATCTTCATAGCGTTGTCTTTGGTTCAGGGTGAAGCTCTTCCTCTATAATATGGAAGCCAGGGGTTCTTCAGAAAAAAATTCTTAAATGGATCCTATCAGAGCCTTCCAAGTCACTTCACTCTGGGAATTCTTCAGAGCCTTCAAATTCTCCAAGTCATTGGAGTCTTCAACTGTTGTAGTTTCAATTATTCTAATGCACGGCAAAATCCTCTTTATTAAGAAATGGCCTTAGTTGTCTGAATTCTTGTCCTTTTTGGAGTGGTCTCATGAGTCGAATCTCCGTGTGGTCAAAAAAGGGGGAAATGGGTTAGTCTAACTATTTGAGATGAGAGGAAAGTATTTGGTAAAGCTTTAGAAAAGATGAGAGTTAGAGGATCTCTTTTGAAAATAAGGTTTTAGAGAAATCCTTTCCTATGGGCTTGCCAGTTTCTAGGGGTCACGTCCTATAGTCAACATGTGCTCTGATACCATCTTGTAGCGACCCGACCCGAATGGATCGAAGTCTCTGTGCTTAAGTATCATCCCTGGATCGGTATGCTGACACACACAGTACTCGAGGATTTATGGCAAAGGTAAATCACATGTATAAAGTAACGTAAATACTATTACCTCAATCCATATAGCGGAAGTAACATCAAAGTTGTGGAGTCCCAACAACACCAACGTCAAAGTTGAGTGTATACATCGTAACCTTAACGTATCACTTACTCGTCGTAAGATTCCTGCAACATGAGACATTGCAGCCATGTAGGTTAGTACATTGAATGTACTGGCAAATTCACACCGTAGAATAATGATGAACAATATCTATCACTACATGCATATTTGGCTGGTGAAGGCTCTAAGTTTAGTTTTTGCATAAAGCTATTTTTTTCCTACAACAAAGGAATAAATTTATTTAACTACTCCCAAGTTATCCCAATATTTGAGAAGGTTCCCCCAACTAAAATCCCAATTAAAAGTATCATCATTAAATCCAATTCAATTAATTAAATAAAGAGTGACGAGATCAACAAAATATTCACTTCCAGATACTCAAAATTTGTCCATAACCGGGGACACGGCTAACCATGATTAGTTTATACACTCTACAGAGGTTGCGCACTTTACCCCACAAGACTCGATCGCCTCCCTTGAAGTCCTCGCACTGCCTGGTGTTTGAGAACTAGATGACCGAGACACAGTCTTTCTGAAGCATTTACTCTCTACTCTGGGTAGACCGGTACACCTACAATCCCCCTACATCTGCTAGTCCACCTCTTCGAGAGCTCATACAACTCACTTAGCTATGCCAGAGCCTATAATGGCTTGTGGCTGCACACGAAAGTTTCTAGGCATGAAATATCATATGATCCCTTTGAACCTGGGTGGCATTCCGTAAGGTAATCACACGGGTACTTCGGGATTCCCTTGGGCAAGCACTGGGTTCTCCAGGTGCCCGGGCAAGCCACTGGGTTCTCCAAGGTGCCCCAACCATTCCACCCAGATGTGTGTTAAAGTTGCCACCTTATGTTGTCCAAAACCAATATCTCTCTCAACTTGCATGGATCACACATACCAATCCCCGTCTACAAGCATGACTAAGCAATATATGAGCATAACGTATAAACCCGGGGTGTTTCAAGGATCATAGGTTCATACCTCATATTGTACATAGCAATGAACACCTGTTCCCAATCCTACTCATGCAATTTTTTAGGGGTGTATCTAATGCAAGTAAAACTGGGTAGGAAGAGTATGATCAAAGTATGAACTTGCCTTGTACTGTTAATGAAGATCCTTTGCACTCATGATTCTAGATAGTTCTACTCGTCATACTCCGTTCAATCTATCATGAGCACGCAATTACATACATAAGCACTCAAGCAAAAGATGCAAAAGGGAAAATCGAGGAAAGATCCAAATAAAACTCGGAAACAAGCAAGTAACGAATCTAAACAGGAAACAAATTTTTAACATCATTATATTTACGTGGATTTGATCTTAACAGTAGGTACATGTGATTATCTACGATTTGCAAAAAGAATCAACTTAAATGGAGTTACGAAACTCAAGAAACAAACGAAACAAGATCGAATACTAATTTGAACTAAACTCAAATTTTCAATTGTCAAAAGGATGTTCAAGTTGGTTTACTGGACAGAGGGGATCGTTACAAAGATTTATGTGTTGGTTTCATCGAAAATAGATGTATGGATAAAAAGATAATATGACCAAAAGAAGTTTGAGTATGAATCTAAACAAATTTCAAAATTTAAAAGTTGGAAAAAGTTTATTTGATAGATTCACTAGATAGGTGGAATCAAGACGAAAATGTTGTCGTTGGTTTCGTCTAATTTAGATGAACGAGTAAAAAATTATGGCTATTTGAAAAATCAGGACCAAGCTGTTTTACGAAAGAAAAAGGGCTATGGCTAAAAGAGTTCTAGTCTTAAAATGTAAATAGAGGGACTAATTTATAAATCTAATTATTCTACCGTACACTAGTCTAAAAAATAATAAGCTAGTGAAGTATAAAAAAGATGCGAAGAAAGGTACCTTTTAAGATAGAAAATAATGGCTTCGAAAAAAAGAGACAACTTCTAGAAGTCCCACCGAAGAGAAGAAATATATTTTTCAGCTATTCAAACCAAAATATTGATTTAACCGCAGTGAATGATTTTTGAATGCTCTACGACTCTATATTTATAGGTGGAAAAGAAGTTTAGGGGTTAAAGGCTAGGCAATGTGGGACTAAACGTAGACGAACAGATAAAACAAAGGGAATATCATGGGCTAAAAAGCACCACGGGTCGGCCGTGCGCACGTTGCAGTTTTTTTTGGCCAAAGGAAAAAGAAAAAGAAAACAGAGAAGGAAATTGCTGGCTGGGCCTGGCCCATGTAGGAAAGAAAAAAATGGGGCGCCGCTGCCACTATGCTGCGCATGTGGGCTACATATAGTTACGGCATACGCACACTTTTTTTTATATAAAAGAGAAAAAAAAGACTAAGTAACGAAAATAAAATAAAACTATATATAGGCATATTATATATCAAAATTTTAAAAAAAAGATTTCCTAAATGATGAACATATTTGTAGCGGCAAATAAGTTCCACAAAAAATCAAATATATTGAACAGTGCTATGGTTGCAATAAAACCCAACAAAAATCATTTTTAAAATACCAAAATGATTTTAAATTTATTTCTCTCCAATTTTATATTGTAGGGAATCATTTTACCCTACTTTCCGTATATTTTATTTTTGGAGAAAAATAATTTGAATAAAACCCAAATAACTCCAAATTGAAAATAATTTCAAAGGGACTTTAAGTTTGATTCTTTTAAACTTCCAACTCATATTTCATATCATTTGAAGAAGTCATTTTATCTTCTCTCATGAAAATCATTGAGTTGCATAAAGTTTCTGAATTAGAAATATTTCCAAATGAAATTCAATTTTTTTTCAAAACCCTTTTCATTTATAATGGAAGAAGTCATGTCATCTTCTCTCTAGGCTTTTGTATTTGAAAAGAATTTGAATTCATGGAGTTCATAAATGCAAGGTGAAATTTTGGGAAAGTCATTTCATTCCCTCTCATTTAACATGACACCTCATCAAATCCACTATTTGTATTTCTCACAAAATGCATGAGAAATGCTACTTATAATCTTTAAAGTAATTCAACTACATAATAGGCGAATACAAAAAAAATCATATGTATATTCCCTTTACATTCTCATATTCAAATTCCAGACAATGAGCTTTCATCAAATTATAATGCAATAAATTACCGCAACAATGCACGTGATATCATCTAGTCCTAGTGACAATCAAAACTTTAGTTGCACGAATTTCACTTTGTTTTCATATATATGACACCAAATTTAGTAACACATTATCAGCTTTTGCAAGTAATTGACAAAAAGCAAGTAACACTTTTTCACTTTTCAATGACAATTTAGAAGTATCACTTTCAAGTTTCCGGGGTTTACGTGAGCCAGGGGCGAGAAATGAAGGAGGTGCTTGGGGGTTCAACATGCCGAGGATACACACAGAACCTAGGGCGTGGGGATCGGCGCTTGGGCCATATGGTCCTTGCAGCTCCACTTTTTGGCGATGATCCCTCTTTTGACGAAAAAATAATCCATGATTTTTTTCTTAATTTTACGACTTTCAAAAAGTACCTGCTTTTCCTATAACCAAAGGCACATAAAGCATCAACTCTCACTTTGGCACTCTTTTAGTATGTTAGTCCAAAGAAATGATGAAACATTGCATATTTGATACAACTACAACACGAACCTCAAATGAAATAGATACATTTAGGATGTATTAGCATACACCATAGTGTCTTCATTTTTAATATGACAATTTAGTAGATTGATATCTTTTGAAAAAAAAATCCATTTTTGAAATTTTCATATATTTGAATTCTTGACAACAAGAAACTAGAACAAGACCAATTTTGGAGTTGTTTCAATCTACTTTGAATTTCATTGTTCTAAACATATTTCAATTCTCAATAATACATTATTGAGATTTGTAAAAAACAGTCAATGTGTGAAATCTTACCAAAATTATAGAAACTGGTCTTAAGTTGTTTGAAAAAATTTAAATTGTTCTGAAAGTGTGTGGAATATTCTTCAAAAATTTATTGATGTATTTTGAACTAATTGAAAATGTATGAAATAATTTAGTGTTTTTGAGTTACCTATATATGTATAAAATAACTGAAATGTGTGTGTCGAATATTTTTTAAATTGATTGTTGAAAGTTTGCATTCCTAGATACAAATCCAAATACTCATCAATCTTCACATATCAATTATTCAAACAAAAAAGTACCATGATTTATGTGTGTAATTATTTTACTGAGATTTTATAAGTTGAGAGACGTTCCTCGGGCTTCCAAATACACTAGTCAATATGTGATGTAAATGTGTCCGTTATTCAGGTCTAAAACCCACTTTTCACCTCCAAGATTCCAAATGAAGAAATGCAAACCCGAAAAGGCTCCTTCTAATTCTCAAACTATGATGGGCAAGAGGATTGGTACTGAGAAAGATTTCTTCATTTATGGCGTGAGGTGAAGTAAGAATGATACATGGACATATACTCATAGTGGCTTCCATACCTACCTCTGGTAGAACTAACAAAACAAACCTATGACTCAGGACAGTTTATTCCAAGGAATCCCCAGCCTTCATATCAAGGAGTGATGCGAGAGGTCCAATTGTATCAATAGCAAAAGAATTACCGCTGCATTCACTAAACAAAATGCTGAACTCATGCCGGTGATTCCTATATGCTCTATTGGTTTGAACAATTTTGTGTAGTTGACATGGGCTTTATTGCCATGTTCAAGCTAAAAGATATGAAAGCAAGTCAAGCTTATATGCCATTAAAATTGTGCCATATTCTGCACGGATTGACATGCACACGCTACAGTGGTTCTAGGAAGACCGCACAATATGTGAAACATCATACTATTTTCATGCAAACAAAACCTGACGTTTGTGCATATAGCAACATGTTAGATTAGACAAGTATGTCCCCTCTAATAATGCATCGCCATGTCTTGCCTTCTCTACTTTTCATTACTTACCAACCATTAGTCGTCATGCCTAATGATTTACTATGGGGCTTGATGTTTTATCATTTCTTTAGTTTTTAGTTTGATGCATGATATATCATGCCATCGAGAACATTTAGGAAAAGTTAACTCCTCAAACTAACACTACTGCAGGATGCTGCTAATACGACACTACGATCAGAGAACCTTTGACGAAATTGTGTGTGATGCATTAATCGCAAATGCTGATGTAAAAAATCGTCAAAAAAGATACAAAACGTTTGCGATGGCGGAGACCTCAAACACTGTTCAGATTTTAGTTGCATGTGTGATGCGGGGCATACGGTTTACTTCAATGAACTGTTTGCGCTGAGGCAGAAGAACAAAAACGGTCAGCCAGATGCAGGCGTGTGCGATATACGACACACATTTCAGTCTGTTTAACTGTTTGTGATGAGGCAGAACAATATAAACGGGCAACCGGATGAAGGTGTGTGTGATATACGACATACAATTCACTCAGATGAATTGTTTGTGATTAGGCAACACAACATAAACGGTCAGCCAGATCAAGGTGTGTGTGTGATACGTCTCCAACGTATCTATAATTTTTGATTGTTCCATGCTATTATATTATCCGTTTTGGATGTTTAATAGGCATTTATATGCTATTTTATATTATTTTTGAGACTAACCTATTAACCGAGGGCCCAGTGTTAGTTTCTGTTTTTTTGCCTATTTTAGAGTTTCGCAGAAAATGAATACCAAACGGAGTCCAAATGGAATGAAACCTTCGCGATGATCTTTCTTGGACCAAAAGCAAACCAGAAGACTTGCAGATAAAGTCGGAGACGCAACGAGGTAGCCACGAGGCAGGAGGGCACGCCCAGGGGGGTAGGGCGCTCCCCCTACCTCATGGGCCCCTCGTAGCTCCCCTGACCTAGTTCTTTTGCCTATATATACTCTTATACCCTGAAAACATCCAGGAGAGCCATAAAAGCACTTTTCCACCATCGCAACCTTCTGTACCCCTGAGATCCCATCTAGGGACCTTTTCTGGCGTCCTGCCAGAGGGGGATTCGATCACGGAGGGCTTCTACATCAACACCATTACCTCTCCGATGAAGCGTGAGTAGTTTACCACAGACCTTCGGGTCCATAGTTATTATCTAGATGGCTTCTTCTCTCTCTTTGATTCTCAATACCATGTTCTCCTCGATGTTCTTGCAGATATATTCGATGTAATACTCTTTTGCGATGTGTTTGCCGAGATCCGATGAATTGTGGATTTATGATCAGATTATCTATGAATATTATTTGGTTCTTCTCTGAATTCTTATATGCAAGTTTTGATATCTTTGCAAGTCTCTTTGAATTATCGGTTTAGTTTGGCCTACTAGATTGATCTTTCTTTCAATGGGAGAACTGCTTAGCTTTGGGTTCAATCTTGCGGCGTCCTTTCCTAGTGACAGTAGGGGCAGCAAGGCACATATTGTATTGTTGCCATCGAGGATAAAAGGATAGGGTTTTCATCATTTTGCTTGAGTTAATTCCTCTACATCATGTCATCTTACTTAATGCGTTACTCCGTTCTTTATGAACTTAGTACCCTAGATGCATGTTGGATAGCGGTCGATGTGTGGAGTAATAGTAGTAGATGCAGAATCGTTTCGGTCTACTTGACACGAACATGATGCCCATGTTCATAATCATTGCCTTATATATCATCATAACTATGCGCTCTTCTGTCAATTGCGAGGCCGTAATTTGTTCATACACCGTAATATTTGCTATCTTGAGAGAAGCCACTACTGAAACATATGGCCCGTGGGTCTCTTTTCCATTATATTGAATCTCTTTTACATCTTACTAGTTTCCGATACTATTTTGCAATCTTTTACTTTCCGATCTATTACTTATAAGGACTCGATTCCATAACCAAATTGAACATCCAATTACATAGGTGGCTAGTAGACACATGACCGTTGCACACACCAAAGTATGTTCAAAATGCCTAGAAAACTCAAACAATGCATAAAAAAGCAAAACGAACGCTGAATAATTTCATATTTTTTAGGACGGCACTCCTATAGTTGCATGTTGCCTCTGAAAATAAATCAAGCCAGGAAGAAACATCGTATGTCGTTTCGCACACATATAGGTGACAAGTTCCCTCTCGGAACCATGAGGCTTCTTGAGAGAAGCTCTGGTTTGTAAGAAGTTTATACCAAAACTTGTCCCAAATTGGACTATTTTTTTACCACAACATGTTGGTGCCATGTCATAACACCATGCATTGTTTCATGATTTTGAGGCGAGTTTTGGATTTACAGTAATTTTAAAACCAAGTTTCTCAATGTTTACTGTCAAGTCGGCACCGCCCCTGATAAACTTTTTCCTCGTGGGTCCCAAATGTCAGAATCCAAATCTACCACTACCATGCAGCTTCTACCATTAAGAATTACATCCCATTTGGTGTGCTAGCTAAAAATAAGTTTGGTGGGTGCGGGCGGGTGCTAAGAACTTGCGGGTTCTGTAATGAACAAAGATCAAAGCCCAATATGAAAGAAAATATGGGTCAAACCCTAGTTGAAAAGGGCAACAATGTCTAACTCCATCTTACAAAATGTACAAAAGCACAAGGATTAATTGTTCATCAGGTTTACACACAACCCGGATTGAACAGGGCAATAACATCTAACTCAACCAAAGTTTTTGGAAGTCACAATCAAATGGATCGGTCCGATCCATAAAATCAAGATCCTGGTACAAAAGATCTACTGGTCCATGATGATGACAAGTTATTGTAAATATAAGTCGAGCACGATCAGAAGCCCTTAGGTCCACCTGAAACTTCTTTTTATGTTGTTCAACATACAGTTCCATGAGAAATTTCTTGTTGAAAAACTTAATCCTGGGAGACAATAGTGCCCTTGCATTCCTCATGAAGAATGTGACAAAGCAAGTGTTTAGCTGGTTGGATGCATACCCGTCCACCGTTATTGTCTTCAAACGAATGTCATGAGATTTGAGAAAATCCTTGTGCTTCCTTTCCCATCGATTGGTTATACTTTTTTCATGAAGTCCTAGTACCTAAATAGACATGAAGATTGAAAACAGTTAGTTTTTAAAATAGAGTATGTTGAAGGAGCGACAACCGAACGGTTAATTCTAGTACATTATATATGGGCTTTCAATGTGTGCGAAATCATCGCCTTTATATACAAATTCTCCAGACATGGCTAGCATCGCAGGAAGCCAATAGTGGTGTTCAGATCAAGACACCCTATATAAATATATAAGGTCTTGACAGAATCCAGCACCCCTGATACACCATCTATGGACAAGCTCTTCATTCAGCATAGAACATAATATTAGCATCGAAAGTGTACTCCAAGATGATATTTAACTTATGTGCACAAATGAAAAATGCAGATTATTAAAGTATACATGGATAACATACAGTACCTGAACAAGTGTGGAGCCAACCACCAACTTGTAATATTCAAACGGATGAGGAAGTACACCCAAGGTCTCCAGTTTAGGCGCAGAGACCATAGTTATTTGCGAATGTTTATAACAACAATCAATGAGCAACCTTTGAAGTGAAGGGGCATCTTAGATGATGAGCTCCTGTCCTTCAAAATGAATTCCAATGCTTACAAGGTGAGGCGACTTTATTTTGAGACAAGGGATATGGATTCCTAGTCCAAAAACAAGCACCAAACGCTCAAGTGCGGGGCAGCTGGAGTGGATGATGTTGTGAAGTGAGGCCACTGATTGATCAACCAACACAAGCGCAAGTTTTTTCAACAGTGGGAGTCGACACATTTGTACCAGATTTTTTGCTAGATGGCACCGCGGGTCAAGGTAGTGGTGTGGAGAGAGGAGGAAAACCATGAGATGGGCATCGGTGGTGAGGGCACATATACAGCTCTTGGTGGTAACCTATCGCTGTAGTAATGGTAGAACTCAAGCTGCTGGAGTTTATCGAATTGATGGGATGTCAGCCAGGCGACCACCATGCAAGGTATGTCCAGCAGGTAGCACAGCAGGATGCAAATGCATTTAATGGAGCCCTGGTGGAGTAGATGATGGCTCTGGGGAGTTCAGAATCATCATCGACAGATAGCTGACGACAATCGAGATTAAGAGGCACGGCGCGCCATAGAGTGCGCCACTGAGATGTGAGGACTTGTGTGCGATAGCCATCCTTGATGGGGAGAAGGGAGATGATCTCCCCAAGGATGTCGTTCGGGAGATCGCTGATGCTGTCCACCGGAGATTCTACTGGTTCCTAAGGTCCAGGGGCGCGTGGTGTCTTCTGGCCACACAACCGGGTCCAAGATCTACAGCCAGCAGCGGCGCTGGCCGGAGCCTCATCTGTGTACATACCAATTTGAAAGAAAAAATGGCATAAACATACATGTATGACATTCAAAGTGAATTCTCAAGATCTGGAAGAAAAAAATGCACAAACATATATGTAGGACATTCAAAATCAATTCGCAAGATCTGGCCACGAATTATTAGCATGCAAGCTAACCCTAGTCGGATTATTAGCAAAAATTATTAGTATAAAACAAACAATTATTCACTAATTCTATACGGATAAAATTTAAACAATCAATACACTTCGTGCATCTAACAGATCTTAATTACTCCAATTTCATGGACTAAGAGAACATGATTTGTATTCCAGAAAAAGTATAGAGGGGGGGGGGTAACTAGAGAAAACACATGATATATTTGCCACACAAATGGGTATATAGATGACTAACCGGTTTTCCGTCGGAGTCGCAGTCGTTGTCGGAGTTGCCGTTGACCTCTGGCTCCGGCTGGGGGGCACGACGGCGTCGACAGAGTCAAGATCGTGCTGCTGCCCGCGCGATACCTCGTCGGCAGCGACGGCAACCTCTGTGCCCAGCTTCACACGTTGCGCGAGTGCTTCACCAGCCCGGGTGTCGCCACTCCCTCGGATGGTGCACTTCAGCGGCATCCTCATACACTTCAGAGTCCTGATGTTGGTGACCACTGTGGACCGGGGGTGCGGCCGCCTAATATGGCCGGCGGCTCGGGCGCGCAATTAATACGGACCAGTGGGAGCGAGGCAAGCTGCGGTCAAAAGTTGTCTCACCTCCCGGTGAGCCTGCACGGCGGACTTCTGCCATTCCTACCATCCTTTCACACAGCTACTCGCACGCCTCCCATCAATACACACACATGCACGCACACCTCCTGGTATGCCTACGCGACAGACTGCTTGCATGCGTCCCGTCAACTCACGCGTGCTCGCACGGCACATGGACATGTGACAACACATATATATTTTTTGGTTTATTGATGATTCATTCTGCCGCTTTACTGCTTAACTGAAGCATGGCACAGTCTAAAGCACACGGTTCGAATAAATAATCTATATGAGATATTGGTTGCCAGTTTTTAATAAACTCCCGTTTTAAGAAGATTATATCAAAACGGGTCTCATTGAAGAAAAAAATACAATATCACAGTCTATTGTTGTCCATATATGATACCATGATAAGTTTCATGAATTTCAACTAAGTTTTGGATTTACTGAATTTTAAAAATATGTATTCTCAATATTTTGAAATCTCTTGCACAGGGAAACATGCACCCAGGGACACATATGATTTTGCAACCCATTTTGGTGCACATGTAGCTCAAATTTGATTTTTGCACATTAAATCCCTAGGAAATCAATCAATGTATAAAAATGGTCGAATGATGTCTGTTTTTTTAAATTAACACGACACTCCACCTTTCGTCACATGTTCAATGCAGAAAAAGTTTGACATGCCTCAGAGTGGGTGTGGTGGTGCGGGATGTGTGTGTCTGTTTGTGTGGGGGTGGAGGGAGGGGCGAGGGAGTCCTGGATAAGGGGATATCTGGACAGCCAGACTATATACTTTGGTAGGACTGTTGGACTATGAAGATACAAGATTGAAGACTTCGTCCTGTGCCGGATGGGACTCTCCTTGGTGTGGAAGGCAAGCTTGGCGATTCTGATGTAGATCTCCTTCTCTGTAACCGACTCTATATAACCCTAGCCCCCCCTCCGGTGTCTATATGAACCGGAGGGTTTAGTCCGTAGGACAACGACAACAACATACCATAGGCTAGCTTCTACGGTTTAGCCTCTCTGATCTCGTGGTAGATCAACTCTTGTAATACTCATATCATCAAGATCAATCAAGCAGGAAGTAGGGTATTACCTCCATCGAAAGGGCCCGTACCTAGGTAAACATCGTGTCCCTAGTCTCCAGTTACCATTAGCCTTAGACACACAGTTCAGGACCCCCTACCCGAGATCCGCCGGTTTTGACACTGACATTGGTGCTTTCATTGAGAGTTCCTCTGTGTCGTCGCTGTAAGGCTTGATGGCTTCTCCAACCTTCAACAACGCCGTCCAGGGTGAGAGTTTTCTCCCCGGACATACTTTCGTGTTCAGCGGCTTCGCAATGCAGGCCAACTCACTTGGCCATCTATAGCAGATCGACAGCTACGCCCCTGGCTGCCAGGTCAGGTTTGGAAACCTAAACTACACTGCCAACATCCGCGGAGACTTGATCTTCGGCCGATTCGGGCCCATGTCAGGAGCGCCGAACGATCACAACGTGCATGACCTAGATCTGCCGTCGGATAGTATTCGGAACATCGCGCCTACTATGGCTCCAAACTTCATTCCAGAGCAGATCGCGCCTTCCGAGGACGGGTGGATGGACCCCGCCCAGAGGCCACACACTCATCAGCATTGGAGCCGAACACAGACTCCGCTCCTAAGAAGATCTGTGTCTCCGGACCCCCGGACTTGTCTTCGGTCGTGGGTTCCGGACCGCGTGCACCCATGCCCATCGAATCTGATTGGGCTCCAATCATGGAGTTCACGGTCACGGATATCTTTCAGCACTCACCCTTCGGAGGCGTGCTAAATTCATTGAGGTCCCTCTCTCTATCAGGAGATTCCTGGCCGAACTATGTTCGGCTCGAGTGGGGCACGGATGACGAAGAAAATCGCGTCCCACCCACCACCCACTTCATAGCCATTGTCGATGACCTAACAGACATGCTTGATTTCGACTCCGACGACATCGGCGGTATGGATGTCGACACAGGGGACGATCTGGAACCACCGCCCACGGGGCGCTGGACAACCACTTCATCATATGACATCTACATGGTGGACACGCCCAAGGAAGACAACGGTGACAAGATGGACACGACGAAGTATAAACCCCCCGGACAAAAACAAAAACGACGGCGCAGGCGCCGCTCTAAGTCCAGTCACAGTAGAAATAGCGATAACAACGCGAGGAAGAACGACACTCCGGTTGACTCCAAAGGCGACAATTCAAACCCAGCAACAGGGCAAGAAGATCCAGGCCACGCCAAACAAACGCCCGATCACAGCGACCCCGAAGGCCGAAATCATCAAACTACCCACGGAGGGGAGGACAGTCCGGTTGATGATGCATTCATCATCCTGGAAAAACATGTGAAGCAACATAACCTCCGCAGAAAGCTTCTGGCCACGGCGAGGAGCCTGGAGAAGCAGAAGCAAAGGCTTAAAACCGCGTAGGATACGCTCAACCAAAGATGGAACAAGGTGCTAGACACCGAAGGAAAATGTGGCAATGATTGCCATACAAAGAGCTACGCAAAGCGCAAACTGCTACTCGAATTTGACGACGAGGCCGCAATGCCCATTCCGCCAAAGAACAATACGGCCACTCGGCCGGACCAACCACCTCACGGCCGCGATAGAGCAACCACTAATAGCACACACAATTTACGTGAGCTCCTGGACAAAAAGGCCAGTGCGGCCAGGTCCATTTACGGGTCCAGAGGACATGCTCCGATGAAGGATTATGGTCACCACAATGATCATACTGATTGAATACCAGTCCGGAATCAACACCGGGCGCAACAACAACCGACAGCATGCCGTGACACGGCCAGATACAGGGGGGCTGTGCACCCCCTGTGCTTCACTAATGAGGTGCTGGATCATGAATTTCCACAAGGATTCAAACCTGTGAATATAGAGGCATACGACGGAACAACAGACCCTGGGGGTCTGGATTGAAGATTTTATCCTTCACATACACATGGCTCGTGGGGATGACCTCCACGCCATCAAATACCTTCCCCTCAAGTTGAAAGGACCAGCTCGGCACTGGTTGGAGAGCCTCCCCGAAAACTCAATTAGAAGTTGGGAGGAACTTGAGGATGCTTTCAGGGCCAACTTTCAAGGAACCTATGTCCGGCCTCTGGATGCATACGATTTAAGTCACATAATACAGCAGCCCGGAGAGTCAGCCCACAAGCTTTGGAACAGATTCCTCACTAAGAAGAATCAAATTGTCGACTGTCCGGATGCCGAAGCCTTAGCGGCCTTCAAACACAGTATCCGAGACGAGTGGCTTGCCAGACACCTCGGCCAAGAAAAGCCAAGGACGATGGCAGCCTTAACAAGCCTTATGACACGCTTTTGTGCGGTCAAAGATAGCTGGCTGGCCCGTAGAGGCACCAGTGACCCGGGCACATCCGAAATTCGAGATGGCAATGGGAAGCCACGGCGCACTAAACACAAGCGTCCGAATTACAATAGCCCGGACAGCACGGCGGTCAACTCTGGATTCAGGGGCTCTCGACCCGGTCAAGGAAAGAAGCCATTCAAAGGCAGTAAAGAGGGTCCATCCTGCCTGAATAAAGTCCTGTACAGATTGTGCCAAATCCATGGCACTTCCGACAAACCTGCAAATCATACCCACAGAGAATGTTGGGTCTTCAAGCAGGCCGGCAAATTAAACGCCGAACACAAGGGAAGGGAAACACCAAGTGAAGACGAGGACGAGCCTCACCAGCCGAACATGGGGGGCCAGAAAAAATTCCCACCAGAAGTCAAAACGGTAAACATGGTACACGCAACTCACGTAGAGTTCGTCGCCCCCAAACTCAATCCCTGGGCGGTCTGCCTGATCACTTTTGATCACAGGGACCACTCGACCAGTATCCAGCATGGAGGATCGACTGCCTTGGTGCTCGACCCAATAATTGATGGATACCATCTCACTCGAGTCCTAATGGACGGCGGTAGTAGTCTCAATCTGATATATCAAGACACCATCCACAAGATGGGGATAGACCCATCCAGAATAAGCCAAAATAGCGCCACCTTCAATGGAGTGATACTAGGCGTTGAGGCCCACTGCTGGGGCTCCCTCGTATTAGAAGTGACATTCGGTTCTCCCAACAACTTCAGAAGCGAGGAACTACTCTTCAACATCACTCCCTTCAGCAGCGATTATCATGCATTACTCGGAAGAACGGCCTTCGCTTGCTTTAACGCAATACCGAACTACACCTGCCTTAAACTCAAGATGCCCGGTCCACGTGGCGTCATAACGGTTAGTGGAAATATAGAGCAGTATGTGGCAGCCCTTGCTGCCAGACTCTAGGCGGCCTCTCCCGCTAGAACGCATGATCGGTCGTTCAGACCACGGACACGGCTAGACGAGTCCGGTGCACCACCATCAACAACAGCCCGGATAAACCCTGGCTAGGTGCTAAACATATGTCCCCATAAATGGTACTAGGGGCTGTCAACACATAATAAAGCCCACAATTCGGCTTGCCTATCAATAGGCCAATATCTCATATCTCTAACATCCATCGAGAATAACTAACTTTTCGCACGCTTACTCTTTTACATGAGTTTTCGTTTTAACAGACATTATTCGTGCGACACCCTTCCAGGATACGGCACAACGGAGACAAAGGCACAGACGTGCAGCAGGGCCCCTCTCAAAGGTTTCTCTTTAGATTAAGCCCCTATGTAAACCTTCTTTACTGCCTTTTGTTGTTTGATATCCCGTGGGTATTCAATACACCCACAGTGGATACTGGTGTCACAGGCTTTTCGCCATGATAGATCAATGCGCGTACCTAGAATTATAGGGTTAAGGGCATTATTCAGCCCGGTATATGTTATAAAGTCCGAAAACCTTCGGGAGTGTTCAGCGTCGCGAGTTTGGCCTTATATGCATCAGCTCCGAATCATGTCTTTGGTCAAATGTTGTGTTAGCCCTGCTCCTGGGTTTGCTGCCTTACATTCCATTCTATCGGCTAACGCGGCCAAAGGAGAACTACTGTGATTGTGCCCTGGTTATTCCGGATGAGCACCTTAGTAGAGAAAGCCAAAAACTGACTGTCATGATACAGCGAGAGACTGGTCAACCACTCGAGGACTCATCGGAATCTATAGGATTCCTCCCCATAAACGAAGGACCGGTTTTCCGGTCAAGTACGCGCACCGTATCCGGTTGCACGCGGAAGTACCAGGGGCTACATAGTAGCCCCACCTTTCAACTCCTATGGCTAAGTGAAAGTGTTACAGCTATATAGTCTGGTTGCCTGGTTCGACGTGCGATCACCTCCTTAATGGACCAAGACGTTGGATCAAGTGTGTTTACGCATATTTTTTCGAACACCCCCGCATTATATGCATGGGGGCTAAAGCCAACGACTGCTAACTTTCACGACATATGCATACATAAACAGCCACACAGGAGACATTATAATACTTTTAGGCAAAAGTATAAAAAACAGCCTCTATAATTAAACACATAATTGTTTACAATTAATAGATTCGTCACTCGAACATGACATTCTTCGAGCACTGAGCCTCTATTCTACGAGCACCTTCTATGACCTGCTCAAAATAGTGCTCGGCTGGGTCTTGGCTTCCTGCCGGACCCTGGGTTGCAATGTTGGTGGCCTCCATATTCGCCCAATATGTCTTCACACGGGCAAGGGCCATCCGCGCACCCTCTATGCACGCCGACCTCTTCTCGGCATCTATTCGCGCTCTGGCGCCAAATAATTGTTGCACCAAACCAAATTAACTGTCCGGCTTCGGTCCCCTCGGCCACAGATGGTCTATTACAGACCTCATTGCAAGGCCGAACAGCCTATGAAGCTCGTCTATAGCGGCCATCTTCTCACTCAAGGGTAATGAGCGCGCTGGGGCATTAAATTGTGACCAGAAAAGCCTTTCCATTTCATTATCTTTATGGTCCTTGAACAACTTGGTCGCATCACCCACACTCTTCGCCAAGTCTGCATACTCATCTGCAGCGCTCCATAGCTTATCCAACGGAGCATACTTTGGATCAAAAAACTTCATCCGCAACAAATAAGGATTTCCAGCCGCGATTTCTCCGGCTTGTCGAAGTTCCTCCCGTGCGTCTCTAATATCAGAGCGCATCTCCTTAGCTGAATCCAGCGCCTTCTTCAGGTCAACCGCCTTTGCCTGATTCTCTTTCTCGAGAAGCTCATACCGGCCAATGGCGTCCCTCAGCTCCATAGCCATCTCGGCTATCTTTTCTTTGCTTCAGAGATGAGCAGCTTGTTCGGCTTTCAAGTCTTCGGCTGCCTTTAGGGCAGCCACATTGCTGACCCGGGCTTGTTCCTTGGCTAGGGCAAGTTCCGCCCTCAGGGCCTCAATGGCAGCAGCTCCGCCTGTAGCCACATCACATCATATTAATATTACAACCTTCTTACAATTTCCTAAAGAAAATATGGATGTAAGAGCGCATACTCTGCGACTCCTCGAATCGCTTGTTTATAAGCGTGATGTCGGCATCCACCACGTCAATCTGTCACCTCAATTTGGTGCATTCAGCGGTCTGGTCTATCGCCGGACCCTTAGCAACCTGCACATCAATACAAGTGCGATGATTACCTGGTAGTGTGATCCTCCATTTGCCGCCATGGGCTGGCAACCACAGTCTCAGGGGCTACTATCTATACAGAGCACATCTATCGCGTGCGGTGCAACCACACAAAAAAAACTGCATATTTCGTTGCTTACCTCAAAGCCCTTGAGCAAGCTCCTAAAAGCTTCATTTAACCCGCTTGTGGCGGAGGAAATTTTTTCTACAACCGTACCCATTAGTGTATAGTGATCCTCCTAGAGAGCGGTCGACTCCAGGAGGCCCGTCAGTATGTTCGGCCGGATGCAGGATTCTCCTGGACCCTTTTCATTGTCCTCCACTGGAGTCGAACACGCTGGGCTCGGGGCGGCCGAAGTATTAGCTTCTGGCCTCAGTGGATCTAGACTCCTCCGTGACGACACCTCAGAGTCGCCTGCCCCCTGGGGCGGAGAGGTAGGTGGGGTTTCACTCTCTATCATCTCCGGAAGAAGATCCCCCAAGGACGAACCCTGTTGAGACAAACTGCTAGCCGGAATGCAAAAATAGATCCTCGTTATTACTCTCAGAGGAAAAAGCAATAAGCTTCTTGTTTATTAAACTACAGCTTGGTGGAGGGCTGGCCCGTTAGCGGGCATGGTGCGGTAGGAGCGCCCTTCGGGGCAGGGCCCTTCGATGAAGTTTTCTTCCCTTGTTTAGGCGCCCTCGTTTCCAAGTCTTCGGAAGCGGCCCTCTTCTTCCCGCGGGGGGAGGAAACCTCAGATTCACCTCCCCGATTCTCCTCCTTCGTGGAGACATTAATTCCCCCGGTTCGGATGCACAGTGTGTGAGGCTCACTCTTGGCTTCTCCACTCTTCCCTTCACCTTTCTCTGATGGCACTTGACTTATCGCCCGTTTAAGCATCCTGGCTATTGCCGGACCGGGCGAGCCTTCGGGAAGCGGGGCCGGACACCTGATTCTCTCCGCCTTACTGAGCCAATCCTGGTCGCGGACAGTTTTTCAGAACAATGTTATGACAAATATAAATGAAGTGTTCGGTCACAGGGTTACTTACTTGGGTATCTGGGCGGTTGCAGCTTAGGCCCACATCCTCGGTGGGGTCCGGACACTTTACGCGTGGTCTGAAGAACAACTTATACATTCCTTCAGGTGTCGTGCCGAAGAAGTGCTGAATGGTTCGTGGACCTTCTGGATTGAACTCCCACATCCGGAGAGGTCGACGTTTACATGGCAGAGCCCGCCGAACTAGCATTACCTGGATTATTTTGACAAGACTAATGTCCCTCCCGAGAAGCTCCCGAATGCGGCTCTACAATGTCTAAACATCGTTTGCAGGCCCCCAGTTCAGTCCCACGTTGGCCCATGATGCCAGTTGAGGCGGAGGGCCCGAGCGAAAGGCGGGGGCGGCCGCCCACTTTGAGCCTCGAGGAGCTGTGACGTAGAACCACCTCCGTTGCCATACAACGGATACCTCCGGGAAGGAGCCTTCGGGCCACGGGGCATCAGCGCTCCTGCTTATTACGGCGCCCCCGCACTCTGCGTGCCACCCCTCGATCACCCTCGGCTTCACATTGAAAGTCTTGAGCCATAGGCCAAAGTGTTGGGTGACATGGAGGAAGGCTTCGCACACGATGATAAACGATGAGATGTGAAGAATTGAGTCCAGAGATAGATCGTGAAAATCTAGCCCATAATAGAACATGATCCCTCTCACGAAGGGATCAAGAGTCAAGCCCAAGCCCCGGAGGAAGTGAGAGACAAATATGCCGCTCTTGTTGGGCTCGGGAGTAGGGATAACCTGTCCAGGGGCGGGGAGCCTGTGCTTAACATCGGCAGTCAAATACCCGGCCTCCCTGAGCTTCACGATGTCCTCCTCTGTGATAGAGGAAGCCATCCACCGGACTTGATGGTCGGATCCAGACATGATCGAAGATCCGAGGTGCTTGAGCTTGAGCTTTGGGTGTTGGAACTCGAAGTGTGGAAAGGCGCAAGCGTGGAGGTAAAGGGATAGGCCTTGACCCCTCTATAAAGGTGGAAGAATACCAAGCGTTCCCGGCTTAACCGATCGGGACTTGCCTAAAAACACAGAGTCATGCCAACGGGCACGGTTGGATTACCCATACCCGTATTGATGAGGATCCCATGATAAGAGGGACACGATCTCTGCTTTGACAAGACGTGCCAAAGGAACCGCCTCGTGGTTATAAAAAACGGTTCAAATAAAAGCCGGGCCGTAGCGAGATGTCACGTTTCAAAGAATTGTCAGCAGATTAGATTCGTGGGTTATTATTCTCTTTACGGTGGTGTATGGAATTTATCTTTTAGAGCCGGACATGGTCCTTGTGTTCGGAATTTATCTTAAAGTATTTGGAGGTGGAACCCGCCTCGCAATGCCGAAGAAAATCTACGTGCCGGACTCATCGTCATTGAAGCCTGGTTCAGGGGCTACTAAGGGAGTCCTAGATAAGGGGGTATCCGGACAGCCGGACTATATACTTTGGCCGGACTGTTGGACTATGAAGATACAAGATTAAAGACTTCGTCCCGTGTCCGGATGGGACTCTCCTTGGCGTGGAAGGCAATCTTGGCAATTCAGATGTAGATCTCCTTCTCTGTAACTGACTCTGTGTAACCCTAGCCCCCTCTGGTGTCTATATAAACCGGAGGGTTTAGTCCGCAGGACAACGACAACAATCATACCATAGGCTAGCTTCTAGGGTTTAGCCTCTCTGATCTCGTGGTAGATCAACTCTTGTAATACTCATATCATCAAGATCAATCAAGCAGGAAGTAGGGTTTTACCTCCATCGAGAGGGCCCGAACCTGGGTAAACATCGTGTCCCCAGTCTCCTGTTACCATTAGCCATAGACGCATAGTTCGGGACCCCCTACCGAGATCCGCCGGTTTTGACACCGACAAGGGGTCCTTCAATACACTATGAATCATGAACCACCGTGTGGGATTATAGATCATTTTGTGAGTCATATATGCCACATCAAAGTCATGAATTGGTTATTTAAAGCATTACATATCCCTTTCACACATAATGTTTGGGCCACATGCATGCATTGGTGGTCCTCTCGGACACTCTCCCTTGTGCGGTTATCAGCGATGTGCCCATTCATTAGCCCGCAAAGGTTTTCAGTTTCCATCGGCAACGAGAGACATTTGACAAAAAGGTGGATTCATCTTGGCATGTGTATGGTGTGGATCATGGTGGGATTCCATATCAAAGTTCGAGCACATGCGTACACACTCCAACCGGCTTGAAGTGAGGGGGCTACACGCATCATGGTGTAGTGCGTTCCGGTTTGCGAAGTATGTGCCACGTCAAAGTTGTGCATTGGGTATTCAAACATCACATAACGCATGGGCACATCGCGTGGTGGTTTTGTCCTATGACATCACTCGCGTGGGCCTCTCTCTGTGGGCCCACGAGGTCATCGTCAACCAGTTGAACGTACAACGAGAGAACGTTAATTTGACCAACAAGGATGGTCCTTTTTTGGTTTGTGTTATGTATATGCACGGTATAGGAGTATGTACATGTCAAAGAGGGGGCAACATGAATACTCTCTATATATGTGTGTCATAACCTCACTCCATGTGGGGACTTTTCGGTTCCCGAGGCAGGTTCCGCATCAAAGTTGTACATTATATTGGGTTTTCAAACATCACGCAACATACCATGTAGGCGGTGGTTGCCCTATATATAGGAACTCACTCGCATGTGGCACTTCCATCCATGGGCATGCGAGCTTGTCCTCCATCACTTTCACCCAATGAGAGAGTGGTTAATTTGATCACCAAGGAATGATTTTTTTGGTTTGTGCTATACAGTAGAAGTACATATATACCACACGTCGAATGGGGGCGTACATATAGCACATACCATGCGTCATGAACCTCACGCTCTCTATGGGGATTTTTTGGTTTCCTATATACGTGGTGCCACATCAAATTTGTGCATTGCATATTCAAACATCACACAAACAGCTCTTTGGGCCACATGCAGACAGTGGTACGTAGTCCTATATAGGATGATCACTCGCGTGCGACATACGCTTTGCTTCTGTGTTGGGCCCGCGAGTTCATCGTCCATCACTTTGACCCAGCGAGAGAGAGGTACGCGTTTGACAAACAAGGATGATTAATTCTTTTAGGGTTATGTTACTAGGTGTATATATAGTACGTGTCGAGGGGGGGGGGGTGACCAGCTTGGTCCATCACTTTCACCGATAGCGTAAGAGAGGTTAACTAATTTGACTTAGGAGGGGATTAATTTTTGTTTTGTCTTTGATATAGATCATGATGTGAGATTACATATATATAATAGCGCGTCTATACACATGAATCCATCCTGCTGGATCGAAGCACTACTAGGGAAAACCCTAGTAGTAGCGCGGGGTAATTGCCTAGCAGTAGCGCGGGGGCATGCCCTACTGCTAGGGCGCTATAGCTAACTTTTAGCAGTAGCGCGGGTGGTATCCGTGCTACTACTACTTAGTTGTAGCGCAGGTCAGGGCCCCGCTCTACTACTAACTAATTGAGAATAAAAAAAAATTCCATCCATGGTGGCTGCTTCTGCTCGGCATCCTCCTCCTCTCTGTCCATGGCTGCTACTGGTCCTCGAGGGCATGAAGTTGTCCATGGTGGTGGCGCTTTTCCACCCAACTTGTGCCCGCACCTCTCTTCTACTGCTGCTACAAAAGAAGATAAATTATTAGACAGAGGAAGAAAGAAATAGAGAGCAGTAGGAGGAGGAACTCACCGGTGGCCGCTGAAGTTGGAGCCGACGCCCAAAACCCTAGATGAAGCCTGGTGACCTATTGCTGCTTGGCATGGGACCCTTGACCCGGCGAGGAGGTGCAAGTGGCTGCATCCATGGTTGATCTGGCCGCCGCCATGGACGATGCTCTGCTAGTTTCCCTCTCCTTCCAACAGCGGAGAAGAAGGAGGATGGATGGGGAGGAGAGGGGTCTGCAGTGCGAGAGGAGGTCACCGGATTTGTGAGTGGCGCCGAGGTGTGAGGGCGGCAGTGGCAGTGGTTGAGGAAGGGAATCGCGGGTGGGAGGAGAAGGGGAATAGAAGAGTGCGCTGGGTTTGGATTTGGCCTCCGCACGCTATGTGTACACATGTCCTGGTGGGTCGATAGTAGTAGCACGGGTTTATACCCCTCGCTACTACTATGGCATGTCCCGGGTGGCGCACGGTAGAGACCACTTAGTAGCAGCAAGGGTTATAAACCCGCGCTACTACCATCAAGTTAGTAGGAGCGCGGATTTATACCCCCCTCTACTACTATGGCATGTCCCGGGGGGGGGCATGTTAGAGACCACATAGTAGTAGCGAGGTTTATAAACCCGCGCTACTACTATCAACTTAGTAGTAGAGGGGGTTAAAAACCCGCGCTACTAGTAAGTAGCAGTAGCGAGATGTATAAACTCGCGCTACTAGTAAGCGCCTGCCTATAAGCTTTTCCCTAGTAGTGAAGGGGGGGGGGGCGAGCACACGGCACATCATGAATGACCTCTTGCTCTGTGTGGGGACCTCTACTATTTTCAACGCATGCACCACATCAATGGTGTGCATTGGTTCGGGTATTCAACACATATGCATGTATCACACACCTCCACAAATATGTTTTGGACACACACATGCAATAACGGTTGTCTTTGGACACACTCTCACTCGCTTGGTTATGGGCGGCAAGCCTATATATATTCGTGGTCCCGCGTGGATGTCCATCATTTCGACCAACGACGAGAAAGGTTACCAGGGTGTATATATTCTTCTTCTTTGCTTCGAGTTACCGTATAGTAGGCCGACCCATTCCAAGCCTAATTAAGTTTGAGAGCATGCTACGCGTCGTGAACCCTTGCTCGGTGTGGGGATTTTATGGTTCCAAAGCATGGTGCCACATCAAATTTGCGCATTGGATATTCAAACACCACACACACCACTTTCATATACATACTTGGGCCACATGCACAGAGTGGGTTTGTCTTCACACAATACTCCCTCATGAGGTTATCGGCGACAAGCTAGCCCATTTTGAAGGGGCCGTGTGGACGTCCATCACTTTGACCAACACGTCAGGGGGAGGGTATCTCACCAAGATGTACTGTAACATGGACCAAGTGGAATCCAACTTGCGACAACAGACATGGTTTGGTCAGACTACCCGTGTGCCACGCCCGTGCCCTGCAGTCCCTCACATCAGCACAGTAGATTGGCCTCCACGAGGCTTGCCTCCCGGTCTCGAAAATATCTACTACCTCGTAATCTCAAAAATATCTACTACCTGGAAAGTTTTAATGTTTGATAGCACATGATTAGTATGTGCGCACCGTGTGCGATGTCTGTTAATCCCGCTCCGCTTCAGTCAATAGCCCCGGCATTTTACTCCCGCCTCTGCATCCCTCACAATCTCAAAAATATCCGCTCGCCCTTGATCCAAATTTTCAGTATCCCCGCATTGTTACTCCCGCCTAGTAAAATTTTCAATTGCCGCAGTATTTCCTCAAACACCACCTTGCCCCTCCCCCTTTCCACACACACCACACACTCCCCAAAACCTCCACTCACAAAGAGACACACCACCCCTGAAACCATTGATAGGTCGCCGCCATCACCGCCGCCTCCATCCTCAACCACTGCCTGTGTACTGGGGAGCTCGAGGAGCCAATGGCCCAAAAGTGGTTTATCGTGGCCTCTTCGCTTGACACCGGTGAGGTGGCTGCCAGGGTGTCCTTGTCTTCCTCCGCAGGCTCTTTATCGATCTGCCATCGCCGGTCCCCCGATCCGCCCGCCGCCGCTCCCCTACACCGGTTCGAGGACTTCCCCGTCCTCCCTCGGACCCGGTAGCCAACGAGGTCCTACATCAGGGTCTGGCAGCGGCGGTGGGGGAAGTGGGTCATCGAGATTACAGATTGGGAGACCCACACCCACCAGTGGCTCGGTAGCTTCCACATGGCCTAGCTCACGGCCACGGAGTACAACCGCTGGGAGGTCCGCTACCATGGCACGACGGCTAGGCTCAATTTCCCTTTCAGCACAGGTCCGGTCGACCTCGTTTCGCCGGATCCAGGGGTGCTGAGCTCGGGTATGGCACGGAAGGACCACGAGGCGTGGGAGCGCCTCGAGGCCGAGGCCGCCGCCGAGGCCTGCCTGCAAGAGCTCCGCTAGCAGCACCCAGAGCTCGTGGAGGCGGAGCGGGCGTTTTTTCCGGCGCGGAGGGCAGTGAGGTTATTGCGCTCTCCTCCGATGACGGGGTCGAAGGCCGCGAGGACGATGGCACGAAGGGCGCCTAGGTGGGTGGCGAGGACGAGGAGATCGACGTCGACAAGTGGAGGAGTGTCTTCCCCAACGACCCCGACGACGGCACCGGCCGAACCCGGCTCGCGGCACATCATAACTGACGAGGAAGGATTGGCTCGACATCCACTTCAACCGAAAGTAGTTTAGCTTAGTTTAAATTTATGTTTTATGTTCGGTTATGCAAAACTATATATGTTTATGTTTGAATGCATGCTACTTTCGGTTGAACCTGCTTTGAACTTGATCAAATTGAAGTTTACAACGTTAAGTTTAGGGGATCGACTAGAAACAGCCAAAAATTGCTAGAGTATATATATATCCACTAAGGGTTTTAGTCCTTTAACTTTTAAATGGTCGGCTAGAAATGGCCTTATGCCTTGTTTATTTCAGTTCTTCACAATGTGATGCTCTATATGTGCAACTATTTGCCGTGCAGTTCAATTTCATCAATAATAGTTTCAAGAATACCACTCTGAATTACGATATTTGGTTGCTGTTAAGGATATTCCAGTTAACATGCCTTTTCGGTTTTTTAACAATAACTAGTGTACTTTAGACCTGCATAATACCAGTTTGAATAATTATTTGCTTGTTTCTAAATGTTATGCCTGATGCAGTTAACACACCTTTCCACTTCTTGTTTTGCTTAACTAGTGTGCTTAAGCCTGCACACTGAAGCTATCATTTGTAGATTTTGTTGTCTACCATGGATATAATTGGTTGATGTGTAACCTATTGTGCTTAACATGCCTTTATATGTACTCATACAAGACAATATTTAGAACAGTGTTGTTTTCCATCGAGGTTAGTTTCACCGCATTGCTTACATGTAGTCACTATTGAGGATATTGGTAGCTGGTACCATATAGCCTGGGGGCTGATAAGGGATTAATCGTCGGATCAGATATTTCACGGAATATATCTGTAACCCATTTATCAGCAGGTTAACTAGGGCCATATTTAATATATCTGAGGATACATAGCAACATGCATTATACTGAATGACTAAATATGCAATCCCAGGCTACATAGCAACAAGGAAGAGTGTTACCTTAATGTTCTGATGATGTCTAGCTAGATATACATGTAATAAAATCTTATATAATGGGATGGAGGGAGAGTGTTGTACTACATCATTTTGCAATTGTTGTTTAGCTTCTAATATTAACTTGATGCATTTAGGTACATATGTCATTGCCAAACATCCACACTTCGACCCTTTCTGCGTATGAGGCAATGAGATATTCATGAACCAGCATCAAGTGAGGTGATAAAGATTGTTATTAAAATGGGTCAAAAGATGTCAATCGAACTATTTGTTTACACTTTATGCAAGACAACAGTGAACTGCAGGATGGTAAGTAAGAACCCTGTAGCCTTCTTTTTACTGCCCGTAATGAGTTGTGTTAGATGATAATGTATGAATCTTTTTTCCTTTGTAGTGGATCCTGAAGCAGTTTACTCAAGATCATCTCTCAGACTACATGATTGGCGGCCGACCATCACAAGGGGTTGGACTAGAGCCGTGCGTGCCTTCTGCATCCAGGAGAGCACAATAGGGTCATTCCGCTTCACCTTGTTCAGCAATCAGAATGTCTGTCGCCTCTTTCTTTACCATCTGTAATAGTACAATTATAGAACCCTGGTTCATCATTCTTTATTTGGTGCTTATGTAACTCTTAAACATATGAACCTATGAATCGAATAATGCATTGGTTGTTTGAACCTGATGGATATGAGTAAAGCTATAGCCTACTTTCAAGTTTAAATTAGGTACAATTTTAAATAGCAGCAATTAAATTATGGTGAAATTACGGTGTGCAGGTCATTATGGAGCACACAGTTAATAAAGCACAACGTGTGCGATGTAAAACCTAATCCGACACGGTTCATGGAGAGGTAACATGTGTAACAATGCACACAATTTCCGTTTGCAAAGCGTGTGTGATGTCACACTATCACATACGGTGCAGGAAAACTAAATGTGCGTGATTGTCTACCTATCATACACGGTTTATAACCATGAACTGTTTGTGATGTGCCAGGCATCGTAAACGTAGAGCCAATTTGGTGCGTGCCTGGAAAACTCCCATGCCTGGAGTCTGCCTGGTTTTAGGTAAAACCACAAAACTCCGACTGCGATGGCAATGCGAGCACAAACGAGTAGCAAGGTTGAAGCATTTGGGACATTCGAGATATCTGAAACGGTTATATAGGGAAAACTGTATGCATCAAGGCTCCCTATCCCCGATGGTTTCTGGGTCGTGTGGGAAGGACCCCCCTATTGCCCACACTCACTTGGCGATGGTTCCAAATGCCGTCGCGGAAAGGGGTTAAAAATGTTTGTATAGCACCTCGCTATACCAGTGTAATGTCCTCAGATGTGATGGTACTTAGATGTATTGCAACATTTTTTGGGTTAAATCTTGCTTTTGTATTACCTTAATTACATATGGTCAAACTAATTAGGATTTAACTGAGATGGAAATAAGATTCATCATAACGTAAACTCTTTGGGCTCGTAGACAACATACTTCAACTCACATGACTAAATTGGCCACAAGTTCCTCCCTTCCTCCTCTTCTAGGAAGGGGATTCAGAGGGAGTCCACAATTCATGGCTAAGTTATTGCAACCATATCATCTAAACTAAAACTACTTTTTCATACTCTGTTAGTGCCATCACACCATAACCCATAGGAAACTTCTAGTGTTACTGCATTGGATCAATTATATACTACATCTTATTTTCGGTAGTATGATGCACCGTAAAAACTCTATGTTTAGAGTACTTCCAAGGCATAGGTGTGGTGGCAAGGAACTTGGACTAATCAACCCTTAGCTCTCCCCTGAGGGATACTTAATCCTTTAAAGCATATATCTAAAAATATTGTGCCCAAAAATAGCATGCAAACACATTCATTGGTTTTCTCATGAACTTCATTGATTCTCTTATTTCAGTTACGAGGGAAGAGGACACCACTGTATTCCTTTTATTAAACAACCAAATGCTTACACTGTCACCATATTACTATATCAATCCAACAAACAACATATATTGTCACAATTCAAAAGGAAATGAAAAACTCGCGGCTCGCAGGCACACACATACATGGCATTTATTCTTTATACTATTTATAGGTGTAAACACTACGACATATTAGTAGTGGTTGTTCTCCCAGAACTGAGATTGGAGCCAATCAATCAGTTTCTTTTCCACCTGAAATGCCGTGGCCAAAACATCATCCGAAATGGGTGGGTTTGATCCAAAGACTGCATTGGCAATAGAAATAACTCCCGGGTTTTGGCTGCTGAGTGATGACAACGCAGCTGCTGGCTTGTCATGCGCTAGATTCATTTGGAAGTGGATCATTGCCTTCGGGAACACAAATACGTCACCCTTCTTGACCACCCTGGAGAAGAGCCTATTTGGGTTGGATGTGACAAATCCAAGGTAGAGAGTTCCCTCAAGCACAGTAAGGAGCTCAGTGGCACGGGGATGTATATGTGGTGTGTTCACGCCCAATGGTCCATAGTCGATGCGTGCCAGCGAGATACCAAGGGTGTTGAGGCCAGGAAAATTGATGACATTAATATTGGTGACGTTGGACCCAACCTTGCTGTTCTTAGTATCCCTAGGTTGGTCAAGCATGGCTGGATTGAAGAAATCTTCCGTGTTGACGGCCATTGGGTCCTTGCAAGAAAATCCATTTACTCGCACTGCATGCATGGAGGAAGTAACACTAAGTTTACCCGCAAAAAAAAGTGACACTGAGCTTACAAGGTAGCATGCGTTTTGAGTAAGTAGGAAATTATAACACTTTGTTTTGGTATCAACATGTAGCATGCAAAACTCATAATAACTCAGGTGTGACCACAGATATGCTACGAGAACATTACAGCATCACTGGTATTAATGCGCACATACATACACATAATACATATACATACCGGGTGACTTCATGTCGGCGACGCAGAAGTCTTGCAGAGGGCTAGGATCATAGGCAGCGGCCTGCCATGAGACCAGCGCAAGAAGCACGGCGAGGAGAAACAACGAGGAAGAGGAGGCCATTGTGAGATGCTTTGTCCATGGAGGCGTGGGTAGATGTTCTTATATAGTCGGGGTTGGCTTTGGTTCAAGGTGGCGCAAGCAAATAGTGTGGTGACATGATGTAACTTGTGCATGCATGTGAGCAAACAGGACAAGTCAAGTACGAGAGGAAATGATCAACCGGATTGAAATAGTCACCGCTAGGTGCTACAACCTGATTGGTTGTTCAACATCTCCTGTTTTCTATATATACGTATGCATGTATCTGCTCCACCAAGTAACCTTACGTGTGCATGTGCATACATATTTTGCACGACTGAGCACACAACTTGGTCGACAATCCTTCTGGTTTTCTTCCTCCGTTCTCCGGGCGGTGCCATCTAGCCCGGCTCTCCGGGCGGTGCTATCTAGCCCATGCTCATCATAGAGACCGGAGATATGCACGGGCAATTCAACCGAGTAGCATTTGCATGCTTGCAAGAATGGTGGATAACGACAATGACATGAAAACAGAAATCATCATCATATCTTTATCTAATGCGTCATACTACCTACTCCTATAAATAAACAACATAAAAAGAAATTGCATGCTTGTAAAAATGGTACATTCTCCAAGTATTACGTTAGCTCATGTATCTGAACCCTTTTTATTATTATTTTGGTTTCAGAGTTACAATGGAATTATGGATCATGACAATAATAAATCCTCACCAAAAAAGTAGTAAAGAATCGCGATTTTGCTTGTCACAACCGCCTATCATCTGCAGACAGTACTGAGCATTTTAAGAATTATGATAGTAATGCAACGACATTAAGTTTTTTTTTCTTTTTGCGGGTGGACATTAAGGTTGCACTAGACAATTTGTTGAGTGTGCACTTACGACTGCAATCGTACGTGAATTTGAGAGCAGGTAATTAATGATGACCTGTTCAATGATGGAAAAGTCAGTGGTTGTGACAAACATGAGATCATTAAAGTTAGGTCGGTGACATGCTTCATATCTCTATGCAGCTACGTGTACTATTTTTAATATTATATATACGAGGATTCAATATTGTCAGGAAGAAAGTTCCAATGTACGGATGGTCCTAGGCTTATCCCTTTCGAAAAGTTGTATAGTCAATCATATCCCCGCAAAAAGAAAGTATAGTCAATCATACGCCATAGTTCACCCGATAAAAAATAATAAATCATATGCAACAGCTGAAAAAGGATGTACGGACAAAGTGGCGCGTTTGGCGCAAGGAAGGTTGGAGACGAGGAGGGATATGGGGTCGTATGTCATCGTCTTCTTGCCACAAAAAATAACCCATTTAATACAAATTTTCATTTTAAACCTAATTTAAGCAAACTGCTGTCAGTTTTTACTTCTATTAGGCTTCCTCTGGTTCATAGGATAGGAATATTATAAGAATAGGAAAAATCATAGAAAGTGAACATCTAAATTTCTATAGAGAAAGACATGTCATTTGATGCATATGACAATTTTTTTTCCATTGAGTCTAGACTAATATATACTTTTTCTTTGAAATATGAAGGACTGGTTCCTATCCTACATATAAATAAAAATTCATTCCTAGAAATCAAAGGGCTCCATAGGAATTTTTTCTTTGAAAATCCTATCCTATGAAATTCCTGCAACATTCCTACAAATGAAAGGAGGTCTTAGACCTCCTCTGGTTCATAGGATAGGAATATCATAGGAATAGAAAAATCATAGAAATTGGGATGACATGCATCTAAATTTCTATAGAGAGACACATGTCATGTAATACATAGGGTAGGAATTTTTCCATTGAGTCTAGATTAATATTTTATTTTCCTTTAAATTATGAAGGATTGGTTCCTATCCTACACAGGAATAAAAAGCCATTCCTACAAACCAAAGGGCTCCATAGAAATTTTTCCTTTAAAAATCCTATCCTATGAAATTCCTACAAGATTCCTACACACCAAAGAAGGTCTTAGGCCTTCTTTGATTCATAGGAATATTAGGAACTGTAAAGGATAGCAACTTTGTAGGAAATTCCTTTGAGGCCCTTTGGTTTGTACGAATGAATTCCTATTCCTATATAGGATATGAATTAACCCTTCATATTTTAAAACAAAAAACATTAGCCTACACTACTAGGAGAAAGCTTGTAGATAGAATCTTAGCAGTAGCGCGCGCAAAGAGAGAAACGCTACTACTACTTAGTCGTAGCGCGGGGCACCAACCAGCGCTACAAGTAGTAAAGTAGTAATAGCGCGAGGCAACAGGCAGCGCTACTGCTAAGTGGTCCCATCGCAACCGGCCGGGGCTGTCCATAGTAGTAGCGGTTGGCAAACATCAGCGCTACTACTAATCCCATAGCAGTAGCGTGTGTCGGTGGCCCACCGCTACCGCTATGTGTGCACGATGCCAGCAGGTGGGCCCCGATTAGGCCTTGTACAACGAGAGGTGCTTAGAGAGATGCTTAGAAAAATAAACCGGGTTTTTCTGAAGCACCGATGCTTATTTGTACATGATAGACGCTTTGTTAAGCGTCTATGCTGTACAAATAGGCACCGGTGCTTAAGAAAAGCCTGGTTTATTTCTTTAAGCACCTCCCATTGTACAAGGCCTTAGCAACAACGCTGGGCTACCGACACGCGCTACTGCTATGGAGCTTAACAGTAGCGCTGGTAAGCTTGCAGCACTACTGCTACGCGTAGCGGCCACCTTCCCCCCTCCCCCTCCCCTTTCCCTCTTTCCCATCTCCCTCCTGTACCTCCCTCACTTAGTTCTTCCTTCTCCCACCTCTCTTCTCTCCCCATTAATGCCCCCATCTACCATCTCCTCCATTAATGACCTCTCTTTCTCTCTAGCTTCTTTCTCACTTTATTTGTCTCTCCCTCCTTCCCTTTCCCGACTCATACCTTTATCTCACAAGCTAGCTCTCCCTCCCTCTCCACTAGTTAGGTAGAGCATCTCCTTCCAACTAGATCTACCATGCATCTTTGTCCTACTACTTTTGATCCCTAGATAGCGGCATCGACCATCTACTGTACGTGTGCTCGATCGATCCCTCTCTCGGGACGATAGGTGAGAAAAAAGTTGTGCTTTGCAAGATGGAGGGTTTGGGAAAATTGTGTACATGGGGAATCAAAGATGGCTCAAGAAGGATGACCCTGGAGAAACCATGGAGATCTATTCAATGGTGAGGCTGAGCATCGAGGACCTCCACGTAAGAGGAGCGGCGCCGAAATTGATGAGTTGTTGAAAAACTGGGAACGGTGCCCTGCGTTGGGAAAGATGATAAGGCACCGGAGCCGCTGCTGAAGGTATGGAAGATGAGGTCTGTTTTCTAGGACTTGGAGTACTGGCCCAAACTCGACACGCCTCATTGCCTTGATCAAATGCATATCACGAAGAATGTCCTTGAGAGATTTCTTGCACAATGATGAACGTGCCAGATAAGACCAAGGATGGGCCGAAGGTAAGAAGAGACTTGGAAGATTTGAAAATCATGGTAGATCTCCACATGCCGCCTCGTAAAAAGTCAGAGGAGATGGAGACAGAGACAGAGGCAGGGGACAAGGGCAAAAAAGTCAACAAGAAGGAAGAGAATTATTGCTCCCCTTCTTGCTTCACCTTAAGTCCGAAGGAGATCGATCAATTCTTTAACTGCCTTACCGGAATCAAAGTTAGTTCCGGTTACTGTGGGAAGATAAGCAGATTTTTGGACACCAAGAAGAAAAGGTTCAACGGGATGAAGTCTTATGACTGTCATGTGATGATGACACAGATCCTTCCAGTTTCCCTTAGAGGTATACTGGACAAGCACTCTATGAGACGCTTACTGGTCTCCACAACTTTTTCGATGTTATCTCTCGAAAGTCGATCAATGTGAAGCAGATCCGAAGGCTATAGGAA
The DNA here is from genome assembly GCF_002162155.2 of Triticum dicoccoides. NCBI lineage: Eukaryota > Viridiplantae > Streptophyta > Magnoliopsida > Poales > Poaceae > Triticum > Triticum dicoccoides. The sequence continues at coordinate 59,715,500 of NC_041389.1, read as the reverse complement.
GAGATCATTGTCATACTTAATGAGCTTGAGATTTACTTCCCGCCGGCGTTATTTGACGGCATGGTGCATCTGTGTGTCCACATTGTGGACGAAATCATCGGCCTCAGGCCGTCATTCCATCACAACATGATGCCATTCGAGAGGATGGATGGGGTCATCAAAGGATTCATTCGTAACATTTCCCGTCCGTATGGAAGCATCATGCAGGGCTACCTGACCCAAGAGTGCATCTCCTTCTGTGAGAATTATCCAGGCAGCGAAAACCCTATTGTTGGTTTGCCCATTAACAAGCACCTTGGGAGGCTCGGAGGAGAGAAGGTCACACGAACGGCCGGAAGAAATTGCATGTTGACCACTCGGGTCAACACAACGAGTTGGACATAGCTAACTTAGTAGTGCTACAACACCTAGACGTGGTAGATCCTTTCATGGAACTACACAAACAAACCACATCACAAAGAAGTACGGTGGCAAGGGGCTAGACAAGACAGACATCGGAGTTACTAGAGAGCACAACTCCACTTTCTTGCGTTGGTTCAAAGAGCATGTTTTTGCTAATCCCCCGGAAGAGGGCAGTGTGGACGGATTGCGCATACACGCTTGTGGCACCCCGGCTCAGAGCACCGGTTTACCTTGCATTGCCAGCCTAGAGATCATGTCTTCTGGCAATACACAACAACTTGATACAGAAATACCACCGCTTTATTGATCTATTGCGAAAACATAGGTTCGAGGATACATAAGGAAGCGAGGCCAAACAGCACAGACGGTGGTACTGCACTGATGTACATTATTTAGTAGACATGACAAGAGCCTCGATGATAACAATACAGCTACGCGGTAGTGGAACGACGATGTAGGGGAACTCCATCTCATAGGGACACTGCTGGGAGACGGCCTAGACTGCGATGAACAATTCAACTCCGACTTCTGGTACAGCTTCTCCTGAAACTGGCATGACATGCCAGGTGAGTACTTTGAATGTACTCGCAAGCTCACAACAAGCAAAGAAATAATGACAAACAATAACATGATACTTAAGTAAGTTATATGCAAGAACAAGACATGCTACTCATGAAGTGTACGTGATCGAAACACACGGTCCCTCAGACCAACTTACCACCTGTGTTACCTCGTAACCACATTCGTCAGCTTACCACGGTGGTCACCCCTGGATCAGAAAGGAATCAAGCTTGATGATCACACAAGATCACCAACCATATCATGTGCCATCAATATAACATTAGTGTGCCAGTTAATTACTTCTGTTGACCTACGGTGTGACCTACTACAAACTGTGTCCATGACCAAAGACGCGGCTATCGATAGATTATACACACTCTGCAGAGGTTAGTACACTGTACCCACACCACAAAACCCATGGCCTCGTACTCCCATTCGAGTGGACCAACGACATCCCGAGAAAACCAATCTATTGCATGACACTCTCCCAGCCACTCCGACCAACTCCCCTTTGGGCTAAGTCATGGGTGGCCCCGTCGAGGCAAAACAAAAACGGCCATTATCGTGGCAAACCAAAAACGGTCCCAAACGAGGACAATGGTACCAAACAACTATGGGCACACAAGGCTATGCTTGCCTACCGGGCTAGGGTAGCGCAAGCTCATAACCTTCCCTCCTTGGAGGCACCGGCGAGAGGCATGACAATAGATCGAATAAGGGCCTTCCCATAAAGTCAAATGTGGTTGCACTAGGAAGCTCAATTCGGTGGCACCATGACTCGATCAACAGCATATTCAAGTTGGGTTATCGTCATGTTTAATTTGAAACAAAAATCACTCGAGTCATAGTATCCCATGAATTGCACATGCAAGGAATTAACATAATGACAGTACTATCATAAGCATGAACATGACAACTGCATAACTAGGCCACATAACCAACATTCTCCTGAAAAGCATAATAGGCAAAGCTTGGAAATAATACTAGCACACATTTAATTATTTTAAATAACTAAATGCAACATATGACTTTAAATTCAAGTAAAAATCATAGTCATTGCAATTTCACCTTTGCAAATGTTTGTGGTGGCTTGCCTTAGTTCAGAGGAGCGTCACAAAGCTCCTGGTCCTCTTCAAGACAAGTTGAACCTTCTAAAAATAATTCAAATACCAAAAAGAAATGTCACATAAAGCATTTTTGTGCACCAGAAAATATTTACAGCAAGGAAAAATCTCAACTTTTGCATACAATGAGAGGAGCTCAAGACAAAACTGCTGCAAAAAGAATCATCTCATTTGGACTTGTGTTTTAAAAGATATAGCTGGTAAAAGTTGGGTCAAATATATGAAATTAACTGAAAAGTTCAGAAATTCCAGAGAGGGCCACGTCGAAGACGTATTTTGCAAATACGCCTCCACTCATACTGCTTCGGGCGATAGAGAGAGAGGATGACTGGTGGGGTCACCATGTTAGGTTTATGAGAGAGATAGAGATAGAGAGAGAGAGAGAGAGAGAAGAGAGAGGGAACAGTGGCTCGGTCGGCGGTGGTTCTCCAGCGAGGAGGCCACGGCGACCGCCGGCAAGGAGGGGGATGGAAGGAGCACACATTGGCAAGCATGCATAGATCTGAAACGTGGTCTGAGGTGGACGGGCGGCATTGGAACGGACTTGTCCAGAGACGACGGGTGGCAGAGCTCATCGAAGTTGAGGTTTTCGGCGAGGTTTCATAGGTCCAACAACACTGTCGCGCTCAGTGGAAGCTCACGAAATTGCCTAGAGGGTTGGGCAAAGACGAAAGGCACCAGAACAAGCGGACAACCGAAGGGGATCCACGACCAACTCCAGTGATGATCGGCGGCTAGAGGCCCTCCTGGCCTTGCCGTGGTGCTAAGCTAGTCGATTTGTGTCCAGAGGAGGTGAGTGGGATGGTTTGAGTTGCTTGGAGGGGCTCTATTTATAAAAGAGGGAGAGGTAGAGGTAGTGGCCAGTGAAGAGGCTGTTGGAATGACGAGAGGCGACGAGGGTGCTCAGGCTCAATGAGATAGCTTGCCGAGGATCGTCCAAGCACAGTGGGCAGGTGTAGCCAACTAATAGGGCATGAGGGTGGGATGGGACGATCACACGCGACACTGTGCCCTCTGCTCCGCCGTGTCCGTGTCCGCCGAGCAGGCTGCCTACATCGGGGAGCGGCAGAGGGTGGCTGGGAAGAAGTGGCCGAGGTAGTAGAAGGTAGAAGATAAGCTAGGTTGGCACGGGGCGAGCGCACGGGCGAGGCAAAGAGGTTCGCGATGCGCAGAGCACGCTGAACACATGCTAGGCACCGTGTACTCACTCGGTCACCACGTGCACTGGTGCAATGCGGTGTGCCAGGGTGAGAAGACTGTGTCTAGGCTCTTGTCCCTTCAACACTGTGTCTGTGCATGCTCTTGGTTCATCACGAGGTCGATCAAACAAGACTTGAGAGAGTTTGCAAGTTTCTGGACAGAAATTGTTGCAGAATTTGGTGAGAAATCTATAAGGAGATGAGAGCTAAGACTTGGTGGCTAAGCTTTGGGTTGTAAGGTGGTCATGCCATAAAAATTTCAGCTCAAATAGATCAAGCAAAAATACACTTCCTTCACAAAGTGTCCTTGTTGTCCAGAAAAGAAAATATTTTCTTTAGCCAAAATTTTACACATGACCATGGGATATTTTTGCATAGGAAGGTGAGGTATGACCTAAAGAATATTAGGGAATTTATTAGGATTTTTATGAGCAATAAAAATGAGGGTTGCTTCATAGCAGAAGTGAAAAATATTCATTTTTGGGAGGAAATTGAATATCATGCCATTGAAGAAAATATTTCCATGCATTATGTTGAGAGGGATGAAGCTAGGAAATGTTGTGAGGGTGCTAGGAGGCACTTGGGAGAAAACCAAAAAGTATTCCCAAGTGATAAGTCCAGAAGAGTTGATTGAAAATTCAAATTCAAACCAAATATTCAATAAATTCCAGAAAAAGAAAAATGGCAAAATCCAGGGTGTCACAACGCTTTAGCACATGGCCCCGCAACCAACCTCGCGACCTATCAGGTATACGGTATCAACATATACACGTTCTATACGGAGGGCAAAGACATAGACAATGATTACTAGAACTCAGGGGTGACGATAGAATGCATGACAGGCGGCGCAGCTGAAAGATTATACAGAAGGGTCGAAGAGATCTGGGAGCTTGACTACGCTGGACTACACAGTGCGATGATTTTCCGCATCAGATGGGCTAAGGCAGTCGAAAGAAAAAACTGATATTTCACTACCATGTCTATACCCGGCGCGAAGAGCGCATCTACCATGAACGTCATCGCGAAAACTGAGCCGTGGGTACAAGCTAAGCACGTGACACAATGCTTCTTCATAAACAACTCGAGCAATCTGAGCCTGTTGTCGTGAGGAGAGGCAAAAGGAGCATCATCGAAATGGATAGAGTCGCTAACGAGGAAGACTACGACCAGTACGGCGACCTGATGAGGGAAGATGACGATGACGATGAAGCATATGTCAAAAGAGAAGTAAGACTACATTACCTAAGAAAAATAGTACTCCATGGAAAAGGAAAAGTCAACAACGAAGGGCCCAATTACTCGGCAGCGCACAAGAAAGGAAAAAATCTCACTCCGAAACGACAACGTCGACATTGAGAAACAATCATTTATATATATTTTCCTATTTTGTATACGCACTTAACCGTTATCGGTCAAATGATGTAACATATATATATCGTCTTACTTATATACATTGTATCCCCTTCCCATCATGCATATCCATAGGCTATCTTTTGGAGGAGAAAAAGAACAATTAAACCACAAAGGAAAGCAAACAAAATGAAAAAAAAATAGAAAAGTAAATGAAAATGAAAAGAAATAGAAAAGGAAAAAGGAAAATAAAATAAAATGTAAAGAAAAATAAAAGAAAAAAAGGAAAGGAATAGCAGTAGTGCGGATTTTGAACCAGCGCTATAGCTACTATGGCAGTAGCGTGGGCTGTGAACTAGTGCTATAGCTACCATTGAGTAGTAGTAGCGCGGGTTCATAATCCGCACTATAGCTAAGTTAGCTATAGCGCGGGTACAGAACCCGTGCTCCCGCTAATTTTGACTTATCTTGCACAGGCGTCCCTCCTTTTGCCAATTCCCCATTCTTTTCATCCACTCCTCACTGATGTCTACTATGAAACCTTCTTCTTGTAGACGTTGTTGGGCCTCCAAGTGTAGAGGTTTGTAGGACAGTAGCAAATTTCCCTCAAGTGGATGACCTAAGGTTTATCAATCCGTGGGAGGCGTAGGATGAAGATGGTCTCTCTCAAACAACCCTGCAACCAAATAACAAAGAGTCTCTTGTGTCCCCAACACACCCAATACAATGATAAATTGTATAGGTGCACTAGTTCGGCGATGAGATGGTGATACAAGTGCAATATGGATGGTAGATATAGGTTTTTGTAATCTGAAAATATAAAAACAGCAAGGTAACTAATGATAAAAGTGAGCGTAAACGGTATTACAATGGTAGGAAACAAGGCCTAAGGTTCATACTTTCACTAGTGCAAGTTCTCTCAACAATAATAACATAACTGGATCATATAACTATCCCTCAACATGCAACAAAGAGTCACTCCAGAGCCACTAATAGCGGAGAACAAACGAAGAGATTATGGTAGGGTACGAAACCATCTCAAAGTTACCCTTTCTGTTCTATCTATTCAAGAGTCCGTAGTAAAATAACATGAAGCTATTCTTTCCATTCAATCTATCATAGAGTTCATACTAGAATAACACCTCAAGACACAAATCAACAAAAACCCTAATGTCACCTAGATACTCCATTGTCACCTCAAGTATCCGTGGGCATGATTATACGATATGCATCACACAATCTCAGATTCATCTATTCAACCAACACAAAGTACTTCAAAGAGTGCCCCAAAGTTTCTACCGGAGAGTCAAGACGAAAAAGTGTGCCAACCCCTATGCATAGGTTCATGGGCGGAACCCGCAAGTTGATCACCAAAACATACATCAAGTGGATCACGTGATATCCCATTGTCACCACAGATAAGCACGACAAGATATACATCAAGTGTTCTCAAATCCTTAAAGACTCAATCCGATAAGATAACTTCAAAGGGAAAACTCAATCCATTACAAGAGAGTAGAGGGGGAGAAACATCATAAGATCCAACTATAATAGCATAGCTCGCGATACATCATGATCGTGCCATAGAGAGAACACGAGAGAGAGAGAGAGAGATCAAACACATAGCTATTGGTACATACCCTCATCCCCGAGGGTGAACTACTCCCTCCTCGTCATGGAGAGCGCCGACATGATCAAGATGGCCACTGGTGAGGGATCCCCCCTCCGGCAGGGTGCCAGAACGGTCTTTCGAGAGGTTTTTGGTGGCTACAGAGGCTTGCGGCAGCGGAACTCCCGATCTATTGTTCTCTTCAATGTTTTTAGGGTACACGGGAATATATAGGCGAAAGAAGTCGGTCGGGGGAACCTCGAGGGGCCCACGAGATAGGGGGGCGTGCCTAGTAGGGGGGCACCCAGTAGGGGGGGGCGCCCCCACCCTCGTGGCCACCTTGAAGCTTCCTTGACTTCAACTCCAAGTCTCCTGGATTGCTTCCGTTCCAAAAATAACGCTCCCAAAGGTTTCATTCCGTTTGGACTCCATTTGATATTCCTTTTCTTCAAAACACTGAAATAGGCAAAAAAACCGCAATACGGGTTGGGCCTCCGGTTAGTAGGTTAGTCCCAAAAATGATATAAAAGTGTAAAGTAAAGCCCATAAACATCCAAAACAGGTAATATAATAGCATGGAACAATGAAAAATTATAGATACGTTGGAGACGTATCACTCACTGTCTCTTGCCTCCCTCGCCGCCCCTGCCTCTGTCGTAGTCACCAGAGCTGCCCTCACCGCCACTAGAGTCACGCGCCCTCAATGCCCCCGGAGCCACCTCGTCCGCTCCTCGCCATCCCTACCTCCTCGATGCCCTGCCTCCCTTGCCGTCCCTGCCTTCCCCGCCGTCACCGGAGCCGCCCTCGCCGCCACTGGAGCAGCCCTCTATGCTCCCGCCTCCTCGCCACCTCCCTTGCACCCTCTGTAAGCCCCCACCCCCTCTCTATCTCTCTCATGGACTAGGGTTTTAATAGAGAACTAGCTAGGTTAACTAGTTTAATTAGGGTTTTAACATAAAACTAGGGTTGGGGCAAACTTGGAAATGTTATTGGGGAAATTAAACATGTAGCCATCATAAATAAGCTTGCTGTGGATAGAAGAAAAAAAATTCATTTTAGAGCAAAAATTTAGATTAAAGAAAAAAATCAATATAGAAATAAGCTTGTGGGTAGTTAAGTAAAAAATTTGCTTCAAAAAGTAGGATGGACAAAGTGGAAAGGGCTAAGTATCTTTGAATATTAGATGATCCAAATTTGCTAAAAAAGCATGAGAGAGCATGATTTGTGTGATATTGTGTGCTAAAAAGTATCTCAGCGGCCCAAGTGGCCTATGAATGTGCCCTAGTGGCCTTTTTTGCAGGGAATATATTCGAGTGGCCTATGTTTTGCCAGAATGTTGATTCATTTCCATTACGGCAAATTTCATGCGCTCGATTTGTCCATTTTTTTAGCAAAGGTCATGCCAAAATTTTCCGTGAATTTCGGCATTACTTGTGCTAGAAACTAGGACATATCGAGTGTCCAGGATATGCCGGAACGGGAATGAATCAACCTTTAGGCAAAACATAGGGCCTTTTCAATGTCATTATTCATTTTATTAGGTCTAGAATTAAACGAGCAAACTTAATTGTAGGAAACATGGCTAACAACGATGAAGGTAGGGGTTCTGGTAACTGAGAACCGCCGAAGTTACCAGAACCCTTCGTAGGAAACATGGCTAACAACTTCGTCATGTTTCGGCATTATTGTTGAAGCCCCTTCATAGGAAACATGGCTAACAACGTCTATGATGCGGCACACAACTTTTTCGAGTATCTGGATGAACAATAGCGGTTGTAGTCTCCCCCTGTCACATCCGAGGGTTGTACCGACACCGACACCAACATCGACACCGGCGCCGAGACCGACACCAATGCTGGTAAAGAACCTAAAGCGAAGAGGATACGATGCCCAAACAAGCTCGGCACCGTAAGAATGGTGGTCATGGCGGTGGACCCTGACAATTTTGAGCCAACAGAGTGTGAGGAAGCCCGTAGCTGCTACGATAGTCAAATAGGATGCATCCTATGGGAAACCACCACCATCAACGACAAAAACTTAAGGAAGATACCAAATATGGAGCACTTCCTCCTAACGTAGTTGCATCGGAGATTCTTGTTCCCCCGCCGGGATGAAATCAAATATCCATCACCGTGGCTAGACCAGACAATCAAGAAGATAAACAACAAAGGCATGGGCAAGTTTAGCTGCATGATGTCTGCCTGGAAAGTAAGGGTGAAAAGTCAGTCGGCAAAAGGAACCCTACTTCGAGATTGTAAAGGATAATTCGACAATTACAAAAGAGCAGTTTGAAATATTCAAGGCGGCTTGCACCGCCGAAGTTGCCAAAGAAAAGTCGGAGTACATGAAGGGGCTTCAAGAAAGGAACATGGGGTACCACCGCGCCAGAAGTCGTGGTTACTCGGGGAATAAGCACATATGGGACAAGGAGGAAGCAGAACGTGAAAGTCTGGGGCTCCCAGACCGCTTCGCGGAGTTCACCGTCCCGGAGGAGCATGACTTCATCAAGGCCCGGTACACTTGGGACCCAGTCAACATGGTTTTCGAAACGGACGTGCCCACGAGGTAGTTCATGAGACTGCTGATAATTATTAATTTACCACCTTATTTTAGCTTCTGATCAATTCAACTACACATTTAGTCACATTTGTAAATGGTCCACTTTCCTTTTGCAGAAAGAGTAGCACATGATTGCGGCCAAAACTAACTCGTCATCTGAGTCGTCGGTGCGGCCCAAGTGGGACACCCCTTTCAACTGGGCCATGAACATAATGAAAAGACTCCCAGTGGACAAGCAACCGTCGTATGGATGCATGCACGGCGTCGGAGATGGTGCCACATGGAAGTAATACTACCATGAGGATGTTGAGGAGAGAAAGCAGAGATGGAGGTTAAACGAAATGAACATCGACAAGAAGGTTGAGATTGTAGTCGATAAGAAATCAGCTGAGACCTAAGAAGCGATACGACCTGAGTTGGTGAGCGAGGCAGTCGAAGCAGCGGTAGCCGCCTGTAGAGAGGAAATGGTACCTTCGTTTGGTGCCTTGATTTCGGCTGTCATCAATTGGGAGAAGCAACATCCAGATAAAGAGGCAGATGACTTTCCCCTTCCCAGGTTTGTCAGGAGCAACTCGGTGAATGTTGCACCAGCACCTGCTCACGCAACCGCACCTGCTCATTGGAGTCCGTCCTCCGTCTCTGGCGTGCTTCACAGGGCTTTTTCTTTGGCTAAGATCGATGCCCTCACGATAACTACCTGTACAGTGGCCCTCTTTAATATATGTATAATCTCTCATTTCCCTTGCCTTTCAGATGTCTCCCGTCGCAGACATGTCTTCGCAGGCTGACGAAACCCCGTGTACCATACTGTATACCATCCGCGACCAGAAGGTGGACGTTGGAAAGGCGACGATAGTGAAGCCGAAGGAACACTTGTTGCATAGCTGGCCGATGCCCCCTGGCGTCTTCAAGGTTTCCGTATCTAGTGTCAAAGAGGGCCACGAGAATTTGGTTCATCTGGTACCACTAGGGGGAGATGACGATGAGACCTCGCGGTGGCTTGGCGATTGTAAGAGTTGGGTCCTGTTGTGGCCAAAGAGTCTCCTTCATCTGGAGGCATCCGGGAGCACACCAATGACCAAGCAGCCTCAACAAGGTATGAACACCACCACCCCACCTACCCAATTAGCGGCGCCTGTTGTACCGGGTGATAGCGGATGACGCGAGGAAGAGGCTCCATTAGTGGCTGATGACATCGTTGTCGAAGAAGAAGCAATGGATGATGCCATGGACAAGGATGATGACCCTCTACGGTATCTCAATACCAGCAACTATGACGACAGAGGATTGAAGGCTCAACGGTATGACCCAGGGTTTGAGCATGATGAGTTGATTCCTGAGTTGCTGGAGCAGGAATGTCTTAAGGCTGATTGCAAGAAGTCTCTCTTCCTACAATCCTCGCAGGACACACCTCCAGGTGCCGCCTCAACCCAGCAAGAAAAAAGTGAGCGGCGTGCAATGCTGAGCCCGACAACACTGGGGACGGTGGTCCAGGATGGTATGATAGGCTCACTTTCGGTACCAAAGAAGCATAGGAAGAGATCAAGGAAAGGCCCTGCTGGCGCCAAAGCTACTTTTATCAGCCAGCCGACTCCGCAGCCTCGGGTTGTCGACCGTATATGTATCAAAGGTGTGGCGAAATTCCATGTCTACGGTGATCCGATCTTACCTAAGGCAGTGCTAGAGGCCATAGACGGAGATCTAAGGAGACTTCATGATGATGTGCTGTTGAGAGAGAAAAGCGTTATTGTCTCAAAAAAACTAGGAAACCCGCCCTACGTGGTTAACTTGCCGCTGGGGAGGTTGTACGTCCAGACATTCGTCGTGGATAAGTTCTTCCTTCAATTTGATTACCTTTTCAACATGTTTCACATGACAAAGTTGGATTTTACGTCAGTCCGCCTTTATGCCTTGTACATGAACTACATCGTCAGGCGTGAGCAAATAGCTAATATCTCACTTGCGGACCCATACTTTATGCACGAGGGCTTCTTGGCAGTCTGCGCAGAGCACAGTGGATATGCGAGGAACTACATCATCGATTTCATGATTGCCAATAAGGACAAGGAGATTATCACCCCATGTAAGTCATCCGCGGATATCCTCTGTGACACATACATAATTTCATAAATTTCAATCATTCATTTGCACGCGTCGAGGCTAATTTGAGGTGTACTTATTTTGCGAAGCGCGGGGCGCGCCCTCCTCATCATTCTTTACCCCCGATTCTCCCACGCTCTTTACTTAGACCCGTCGAAGAACATAAAGAAGAAGGATTACACGCACATCAAGGGTGTTCTCGACAGTGCTATCTTAACCTACGACCATCGGGTGGAGAAATCACGGTCAAGAGGACAAAGAACCGCGCACCCTTCTTCGGCCATAAGACCGACTTCTGTTGCATCCAGCAACCGAATGGTAGTCTTAGTGATGGATTCTATGTCATCCACCACATGCTGGAGTACAGAAGGGATTGCCAGAAACTTTGCATGTCACCTAAATCTGGTGATGCCGATATTCTGCAATGGGCCAAGAAACGAGGAAATGGACCGGATCATCGACTCCGAGCTGAGTTCTATCACATCCAGCGTGAACTTGCCCAAGTCGTCATGAAGGAGGTCATCGAAAAGACAGGGATGTTCTAGAAAGAATGCCAAATGTCGCGGGAAGATGTCCGAACATGCGTAGCCGCTCAGTGTCTCGACCTGAAGCTTTCACAGAGCGCCGGTCCTTCCTCCCTGATTTGGATGGATGGCACGACATGTTGGAGTGATTGACGATATATGACAATATGTCTGTTTAGTCACTAATTTCTCTACGATGAAACTTTGAATTTATGCACGATGAAACTTTGTGATGTAATTAAACCGTCCTCCTTAACTAGCATAGAACACTCTAATTAATTAGTTTGGGTATGATGAACTTTGTTATTTATGTTTATGATATGTTGCTTCTATTTTTGCTAACATTGTCTCTCCGTCTTGCTCAACTATATTATGTTGCATATTATCGATGAATTCATCATGTGATGATGCATGTATATAGATCATATATGTTGAAGAAGTGCCACGCCATGTATGTAGAGAAGGTTCCAGGAGTATATGACAAGTGGCCAGAGTGTCAGGCCCAGGTGTCGGGGTTCTCGGGCGGCAGCCAGAGAGGGTTTGATAGTAGAGCCGAAGCGAAAGATAGTTACTTGAGGTTCACTTTAGCACGAGAGAGGGATCGGAACCGGCGCTTCAAGAACTACTACATTATCGGGCTCTTGCTCATAGTGATCGCTCTTCTCATCTATATCTTAGTTTAGATATAGATGATGAAACATGTGTATGTGATGAACTTGTATCGCTATGTGATGATGAAACTTGCAGTTGCTTGTATTCAAGACATGTCACTTAACTTGTATCGCTATATCAAGATTATGATGAGAGATGGCATCATTTGTGTTGGATGATATGATGATATGATGATACTATTATGTGTATGATATGATGAGCATACTGTATTCTTATGATATGATTAGACTACTGTATAAAAATGTACAAATACAGTGCAAATACATATCAGAAAAATAAAATTATGTGTAACGATAGCAGTAGCACTGGTTAGCAAGAAGCAGTAGCGCGGGCAAGTTAGCAGCACGGTTGGGGGGCAGCGCTACAACTATGTAGCAGTAGCGCGCGACTTACCTACACTACTGCTAAGTAGTTATAGCAGTAGCGCTGGTCCAACCAACGCTATTGCTATAAGTTAGCGGTAGCGACGTAGTAGTAGCGCGGCCACCCACGCTACTGGTAGGCAAAAAACCAGTGCTACTACTAGGGTTTTCCCTAGTAGTGCTAGACTCAATCGAAAAATTCCTATGTTATGCATCAAATGACATCTATTTGTTTTTAGGAATTGATATGCATGTCATCTCACTCCCTATGATTTTCCTATTCCTATACTATTCCTATCCTATGAACCAAAAGAGGCCTTATTATTTTCCAAATCCGAGGACCACATTTAAATTACTCTAGTCATTTTTTTTGTTCGATTCACTCTGGTCTGGAACCTCTTGGCAGTGCCATAGTGGCTCAATCCGCAGCGCCTCGTATACCCGACCGACTTCACCAGTGGCATCTCGACGAGCGCCTACATCATCACCTCGTCGTAGTTGGCACACGCGATAGCGCGTACCTCTATCGCGAGGCAGTCATGCAGCCGAGAATTGCATGCAAATCCATTATTTCTCATAACTTTAGAATATGTACAATGTAGAATAGAAATGAAGGCAGATTTGATGAGTTGTAGGGGCGGAGATATGATCTGGTGCCGCCGGTGTTCCTCAATGCGACTCAATTTTGTCTGTTTGTGCAGTGCTGCTATCACCACCATGGTGTTGCACGCTCATTTGTAGGGGTCACCGACGCACACCTCCCCTTCCCTCGTTGTTGATGCTGTGCAGCACCGCGCTCTCTTGTGGAGAATGCATTTTCTACTCCGGAGAGTGGATTTACTGTTCACCAGGGGTGCTCCGTCGGGAGCTGCTCCCTCGCCTTTTGCACGCCTTCCAGCAGTGGCGTGTTTGGTTGTAGTTTGCAACAGTTGTTGCATTGTGATATGTCTCCAACGTATCCACTTTTCCAAACACTTTTGCCCTTGTTTTGGACTCTAACTTGCATGATTTGAATGGGACTAACCCGTACTGACAATGTTTTCAGCAGAACTGCCATGGTGTTATTTTTGTGCAGAAATAAAAGTTCTTGGAATGACCTGAATATCCACGGAGACACGTTTTGGAATTAATAAAAAATATTGGCGAAAGGATCAATGTCAGGGGGCCCACACCCTCTCCACGAGGGTGCAGGGCGCCCCCCGGGGTGTGCCCCCTGCCTCGTGGGACCCATGGGACTCCACCTACCTCAACCCCAACTCCATATATTCACTTTCGGGGAGAAAAAAATCAAGGAGAAGGATTCATCGCGTTTTACCATACGGAGCCGCCGCCAAGCCCTAATCTTCCTCGGGAGGGCTGATCTGGAGCCCGTTCGGGGCTCCGGAGAGGGGAATCCGTCGCCATCGTCATCATCAACTATCCTCCATCACCAATTTCATGATGCTCACCGCCGTGCATGAGTAATCCCATCGTAGGCTTGCTGGACGGTGATGGGTTGGATGAGATTTACCATGTAATCGAGTTAGTTTTGTTAGGGTTTGATCCCTAGTAGCCATTATGTTCTAAGATTGATGTTGCTATGACTTTTCCATGCTTAATGCTTGTCACTAGGGTCTGAGTGCCATGATTTCAGATCTGAACCTATTATGTTTTCATGCATATATGTGAGTTTTTGATCTTATTTTGGAAGTCAATAGTCACCTACTATGTGTTATGATCCGGCAACCCTGAAGTGACAATAATGGGGACCACTCCCAGTGATGACCGTAGTTTGAGGAGTTCATGTATTCACTAAGTGTTAATGCTTTGGTCCGGTACTCTATTAAAAGGAGGCCTTAATATCCCTTAGTTTCCAATAGGACCCCGTTGCCATGGGAGGGTAGGACAAAAGATGTCATGCAAGTTCTTTTCCATAAGCACGTATGACTATATTCGGAATATATGCCTACATTACATTGATGAACTGGAGCTAGTTCTGTGTCACCCTATGTTATAACTGTTGCATGAGGAATCACATCCGACATAATTATCCATCACTGATCTATTGCCGGGTGGTTAATCACTGTGGGACCCAGTAAGACATCACCGGTGCCTGGAAACGGGATAAGGCGAAGACATGCACGCCGACGAATCTTACCCAGGTTCGGGGCTCTCCTAGGAGATAACACTAGTCCTGCTCTGCGGGGTCTTCGCATGATCACTAGATCAACAAGTAGCTACAAGTTGCTCCTTGAGCTGTTCGGCTAGAGGAGGAAGAAGGGCAAGGCTAGCTCTACTTCTCTCTCTATATGTGTGTGTAAAACTCTAAGAGATCAACCCTTTGCATGGGTGCCCTGGGGGGTTTATATAGGCCTACCCCCAGGGGTACAATGGTAATCCGACTGGAGGTGGCTCCAGACCGTCAGTGTCTATGGTTACCAGCTTCTCCGCCAGTCGCTGGGGCCCACCGATTGGTGGGCCCCGCCGGCTGCCGGCCTCTTGGCCGACAGGCTGGGCCCACTGCCTGAGGGTCTTGTTGGCTGCTAGTTACTGTAGCCTCGCTCTTGGTGACAATGGCTTTGTCGGGGTAAGCATGGCTACAGTACTGCTGCCTGGTGGGCATTCACTGTGGCCTTACCCCGTTTCATCTAGTTAGTGGTGCACAAACTTCTAGGGCAAGGGGCAGGCCGGCTCTTGGGAGCCGGCCTCCCCCGTTGCTGACTGGTCAAGCCCAGCCACCCTGTGGTTGCTCTCTAGCATGAGGGGCCTGCCGCCTGCGGGCCGTACTGACAGCGTATCGTGGGAGACGTCACGGTCAACGTGGCAACATTGCTGCACCAGACGGGGAATGGCCGCCCAGTACAGTGCACTGTGGCCACGCTTGCTCCAGGATTCAGGGGGGCAGGCTTCACTGTAGCCACGCCCCGTCTCATTGCCGTTATGTGGGTGCAAACTTTGATGGTATAGGTCAGGCCGCCTGCTAGGAGTCGTCCACTCAGGTGGCCGCCTGCTAGGAGTCGGCCTACTTTGAGAGGGCTCATTGAGCCTCGCCGCCTTCCAGTAGCCGGCCGATGGGATAGCCAGCCAGGAGAAGGCGGGCATGCGTCTTGGATGTTTGAGGGCCCAGTCGGCCCGATGTTTTTGAAGAGCCAGGGGGAGCCGGTTAGGCTACCCGTGCTCATTTACTCCCACAATAGTCCCCGAAGTTGGTGGGGCTTCACGGCTGAACGGGGAATGAGAAGCCCAAGAAGCTTCCCACTCTGAAGAGATGACAACTAGGAGTCGGCCACAACCAGATGCACCGTCTGGACGATTTTGAATCCCGAAGGAGGGAACTAGATGGCACGCGCGTCGGGCGTCGGGCCGGCCGCCCGTTGCCCATGTGCCACGCGACACCTACCGGCTGGATCAACCTGCCAGCCCATGTGCGCGACGGGACGTCGCCGCAGGCTGGGTGTCAGGACCCCGACTCAATGCCACATCGATCTAGCATGTAACACCTCATATCACTTTGCGGCCTCACGCACGGTATCCCCACGGGTGTCGCATTACCTTTGCCCGGGACCGTTTGCGCCTTTTGGCACACGTATATGACAGTGTCGCTAGCATCCATATGATAAGGAGCCCGGGCTGACATGGCTAGTCGTAAACCCAAAGTGGCACAGACTTACAGGAACAGGCATCCATGACCCAGCATCGAACGTGTCGGTCATCAGCGAGTGAATCCAGGCTGTAGCACTGGGCTAGCAGGACTCCGGTGAACCGGGCTGTAGCGGGCTAACAGGACTCCGGTGTTCATCGCGTGACATTTCCCCGAAGGGACAGACACAGGAACGAAGAAGGACACATGCCGGCCAGCCTAAGTGTCCCGGAGCAGTAGCAAGCTACCATGGCTCGGTGGAAACACTAGGAGACATTTCCCGGTAAGAGAGGCTACCAAGGATAAACAACTAGGTTGTCAGATCCCACACATACCAAGCATTTCCATAACATACACACAATATGCTCGATATGTGCAAATACAACATGGCATCACAACATGACTCTACAACTCAAGTATTTTAATCAATAGGCTTCGAGGAGCGAGATATTACAAACATGGGTCTCACGACCCAACAATCAGAGCATACAAGTCAAAGCACAAGCGGAAGCTATCATGTCTGGGTACAGACATCTATAAATGAAAAAGGCCGAGAAGCCTGACTATCTATCAGATCCTGCCGAGGGGACAAGATCGTAGCTGAGGTAACAAGCTAAACGTCGAAGTCCACGTGGAACTACTAGTGAGACTGAAGTCTCTCTGCAAAAATATAAAATAGGCAAACGTGAGTACAAATGTACCCAGCAAGACTTACATCAGAACTAACTACATATGCATCATTTTCAACAAAGGGATGGTGGGGTTTAACTGCAGCAAGCCAGCTTTGACTCGGTGGCTATCCTAAACTACGACTGCAAGCGACTCTTTTGAGGTGCCGCACACGAGTCCACATATTCACCATATCAATACACCACTATGGATCCGCTCCCGTCTCCCTACGAGAACGCCATCCATAGCACTCACGCTTATCTTGCGCATTTTAAAGTATCCACTTTCACTTGTCTATGAACTGATATAAGCAACCCAGAAGTCCTTTTCCGCGGACACGGCTATTCGAATAGATGATGTTAACCCTGCAGGGGTGTACTTCTTCATACATGTTTCCACCATTTAGCGTCTGCACACGACATGTGCTCGGCAGACTTCAAGCGAAAGCCGACGTGGGTGTAGACCACGACCTACCTAAACACTCAAGTCTCTAGTCCAGGTTTATCGCCTATTCGGGTTCCATCCATGAGGAGATCCGGCCGGAGTTTCGCTCACAGCCCCAAACGATGTGAACAGGGTTCCCGGGATACCAAACGGGCATCCGGTACACCGTGCCACGTACCTACCGCATCACAGCCCACCCCTACGGTCAGCGCTGTCCACGGCCTCCAGTAAGCTACAAACACCAGAAACTACTTGCAACTCCTGGACATAGGACTAGGGTGAATAAGAAGTTGAGCGGGGTCATATTTCAGGGCCCAATGTATGGTAGTAGCTGAATCATGGATCACAAACACAGAACTCAGTTCCTGAGGACGGCTGCAATGAGACAACCCACCATGTACTCCTACATGGCCTCTCACCGCTACCTTTACCAAATCGTGTTCACACACTTAGCTCACACACAGTAGGACAAGTTCACACGCCTCTGATTCATCCCCGATGAATCAGACCTGACTCAACTCTAAGGAGTAGCAGGCATGACAAACAAGCATGAATGAGTAGGCACAACAGGGCTCAAACAATTCCTACTCATACTAGTGGGTTTCATCTATTTACTGTGGAATGACAGGTCATGCAAAGGATAAAGGGGTTCAGCTACCGCAACAAGTAACAGATGAATCGTTGTTGTCCTAATGCAGTAAAAGAGAGCAGGAGCGAGAGAGTAGGATTGTATCGGAATGAACAAGGGGGTTTTGCTTGCCTGGCACTTCTGAAGATAACATTGAGTCTTCATCAGTGTCAACGATCACATCATCGGTATCATGTCTATCGAGAGGGGACAAATACCGGCAACACAGAAGGGAACACAATCAATGCAATGCACAATATGATGCATGATCATGACATGGCAAAATGAATGTGTTTTGAGCTAATGCAACTAGCAATAGATTAAATGAAGTTGGTTTGAATACAAGATTCAAATTTAAACTCCATATGTGATTATTCAAATGCCATTTAATTGATTTGTGCTAAACAGCAGCTATAAGTTGTTCTAACATGCATGAAAATGGTACAGATGGATTCCTTGAATTTTTCTGATAATTTTTCATATATAAATTATTTAATTTGGAGTTACGGTTAATTTTCTATGAATTTTAGAAGTTTATATTCATTTTCTGGAATTTCAGAATTAAATTAAATCCAGAAAACATTACTGCGTCAGCATGACGTTGGCATGACGTCAGCAAGTCAACAGGGGCCGGCTCGGGTCAAACCTGACGTGTGGGGTCCACACGTCAGTGACACAGGGGCTAATCCCGCGTTGACTCGGGCTTTGACCCGCTACGGGGCCCGCTGTCAGTGTCACAGGGTTAGTTAGCAGGGTCATTAGCCCCTAACGACGACGCCACGTCAGCACGCCGGAGACCAGCCGACGGCGACCACAGAACACGGCGGGGCACGCCGTACTTGCGCTAGAGGCGTCAGTTTGGCGCGCTGAGGGCACCAGGGGATGGCCCTTGCTCCCGCGCATCCAGAGGACCGAGTGGGAGGTCGTGGGGTCGCCGGAACTCATGCCGGCGACGAGCTTTGGCGGCGATGGTGTTCGGTGGTGCTCGGGCGCGTCGCTACGGTGCATCAGTGAGCAAATGGAGAGGCTGGGCAGCACCTGCTAGACATGGGGAGCACTAAGAGCAGCTCAGTGAGGCCAGGGGAGCACGGAGGCTATGCGTGCAGCAGCAATGGCGGACGGTGGCTTCGGTGCTCGTGGGGAACGGCGCTACGGCACGGAGGGGAGCATGCTGAGTTAGGGGAGAGGGTCAGTGACTCACGGCGATGATGAGGGGACGCTCGGCGAGGTCGGGGACGGTCCGGAGCCGGCGAATTTGACGAAGATGGCCGGCGGTCCCGAGGTTGAAGAAGGCATCGAGGGCGGTGTTGTGGCACGTTCGGGGCCTCGTGGCTCGTTGAGGAGGTAGAGGGAGGACCGGCGGAGCTTCCTGGGGCGTCGGTGAGCCGTGGGGTGGCCGGTAGCCACGGTGGCTCTCGTCGGTGGCGGCGGCTCCGTTCGGTCGCGGGAGGGGAAACAGAGGAGCGAGGGGGAGGGAGGTCCAGAGAGCGAGGGAGAAGTGAGAGGGGGTCGGGGCTGCGTGGCGTCGCGGGAGGGACCAGGGAAGGAGGAGGCAGCCAGGCAGGGAGGAGGTGGCCTCCTCGGCTGCGCGCGTGCGAGCACGCAGCTGCTCCCACTGGCAAGAGGAAGACGACAGGGGGGGAGTAGCGGTGGCGGGCTGGGCCGGCTGGGCCGGTTCTGGTGGGCTGCACGGGTGAGGCCAGGTAAGTCCTTCTCTCTCTCTATTTTATTTTTTTCTTCTGTTTTGTTTTATTTAATTTCGTTTTGCCACTGTTTTGAATTTTAAACAAATTCAAACAATGCCAAAAACTCCTCTGAATAATTTTATTTGGCTAGATGGACTTTTCCAAAAGCTCATAAAATATTTCAGGGGTATTTGAAATTATATTCTAATTATATGAATATAATTCAAATTCAAATAGCTAATGATTTAAATTCAAAGTCCCAAAAATAAATCCTTAAAAATGTTCAATATTTTGGTTGGGACCAGAACCCTTACCAAAAATTATCAAACATTTAAGAAGAGCCTTTTGGAGCAATGAATGAGATTTCTAGGGTTTTTGCCCCTCTTTTATTTAGGGTTTTGAGGCTTCCAATATTCCTCAATTCAAGTTTCAAAAATATAGACATGATGCACACATGAAGCTAGCCTAGAGCAATGCCAGAAGCTAGGGATGTGACAACTCACCCCCACTAAACAAGAATCTCGTCTCGAGATTCAAGCGTAGGGTAAGGTGAAGGGGAAACGCAACTAGTATAATCTTCACGATCCAGGTTGCACTTCGAATGAACGTTGATTCGTTCACCATCATTGTCTTGATGTCTTGCTTCGAGAACTTCAGCTAATCATGACAAGAAGGGGAAAGGGAAACTCTAGAAGGGTCGATCTTCTCGAAGATCGAACAACTCAGGATTAACTCACGAAATGAGACATAGCAACATCTCTCGAGCTGAGAGATGATTCGAGAGATGAAGCACACCTCTAGAGAAATGGAGTGGAACAGATGACGAAGGTTCACTAGGTAGACAATGATTCCACACCTAAGAAGGTGGTGAACGGTTGTCAACGTAGCGAGGAGTTGAGTTGCCATGATACCACGACGAAACATCCTGGAGGGGGGTGATTCGTAGATTATTATCTTAAGTGGCAAAAAGAATTACCTTTGATATAGAGATCGTTAAGACTCTCTATATCAGCCTAAGGCAAATCACAGCAATCGATTGGCGGGGTCGGTAGAATGGCATACTTGGACTTGGATGATGTGGATTACCTTGTTGAAGACAACGTAATGGATGATTTTGCTTATCACCGGAAATGGAAGAGACCCATGGTAGAATGGCACATTGGCGGTGCAAGCTAGGAACAAAATGCAAATGCTGGGAATGATTCTGGTAACTGGGGAAGAACCCAACAAAAGAGAGTGAATTCACTGTTTGAAAAGGTCATAGCATTTGCCGAGGAAACTGAGAGGAATCCCAGTTAGAGATGATGATAACACGTAGTGCTTGTGCGTGCTCTCAAGAACTTGAGCATTTCCATAATCATCAAGGTTTTATCAACAACCGCTTCAAGGGTGCTGACAACACAACATACTACCATGATAAATAGCGATGGACGATGC
Source organism: Triticum dicoccoides (assembly GCF_002162155.2). Classification (NCBI taxonomy): domain Eukaryota; kingdom Viridiplantae; phylum Streptophyta; class Magnoliopsida; order Poales; family Poaceae; genus Triticum; species Triticum dicoccoides. The sequence continues at coordinate 59,694,556 of NC_041389.1, read as the reverse complement.
AGATGCGAAGGAGGATAACACTTTCTCAGATTTCACCTTAGCGAGGCCAAGCAAATAAAATCTGGATGATCGACCGAGAGACATTTAGCACTCCGCTTCTAATGTTCTCCTTGATGTGCTAGTATAACCCATTCATAGATATGGTTTGATATCTAAAACATCAAGTAAAAGGTCGGACTTCGGGAACACAAAAATCCATAGGGGCAACTAGGGAGTAAATCCTACGAAATCCCTATGGGGGGGGGGTGGCCAACTTCCTCAAACAAGATACTATAATAATAGGTCTACCGGATGGGTGTGTTGGCCATGACATCCACCTTACCGGTTATCGAGAGACCAATATTATAGTTCTTAGGGAAATGTTCCAACCATCATATCTGCCTGAGATTCAGCTCTGGTTGGTGTTAGGATATTCCAGGCTCATCGAGTCTTAGGAAGAAAAATGAAAGTTTGCAACACAAATCGACGAGATGACGTTGCGGGATTCTCGGGAGATGAACTACGATAGCAAGCTCCAAAACATGAGCTGGTTCTGCTACAAACATGTGAACACGTTGTCCCAGACAAGCATGACCACGTGGTAGTCTTATAATAAAACACTACCGAGTTCAGGAGGGGGAACCATCAACGAGGGTATCGAAGTTCTTTCATAAGTCCGGATTAGCTCTTATGAAGGAACTCCTTCTCCTTGAACAAATCAATCAGTGGCTTGGTGTGCTAGGGATACATATAGATTGAAGGTTGCAAGTCTTCAAACCACAGCATTCTTCGCACGTGTGCATGACTGATTTGGAATGATTCCAAAGAAAGCAACATTGACTTTCTTGAATCCACGGCGGCAACTTGCATCAGATGCACATGAATTAAAGGAAGTCACTACCTTCATCCAAACATATGCTTCATGAGCTAGCATGAACAAATGCTTTCAAAAGTTTCCAACACTAGCTTAATGTTCAGCAAAATTATGGAGAAGACAAGGATGTTGTCAATGGGCACAACAACAATTCATCTGGGTTTCCTTTTAAAAGGAATTCCATAGTTAAGTGAACAAGTGATAGCATTGGTCAGACCCAAAGGATATAATGGTGTATGCTCGAGGGATCAACCACGAGTAAGACAACATTACGAACATCGTTGGTTCCGACTTGATTTGACGATAGCCCACACTCAAATCAAAGGATTGATAAGACAATAGGTCCAGCAACTGATCACAAGGACCAATCGATGAAGATATCATCTTTCTTCAACACACACTACACAAGAATATCCCTTTGGAACGAACTAAGTCAGGCAAGCTTTTATCTTCCAACCCTCCAAGTTGTCGTTTAGCTTAACCAACTAGCTCAGGGATATCTAACACCGATTCTTGGAGAGAAGGTGGTTCACAAGAAACCAACTTGATCACGAACTCAACATAGCGGTCAGGTGACAACCCGGTAACACCTCCAAGGAGATATTTGGAAAGTCACGAACCACCGGTATGTTACTAAGCTCGAGAACAATCTTGCTTTTGAGGGCAAGACGATATGATCAAATGAGTGAGGACTTGACAAGATCCTAACTCATCAATCGAAGGGTGCACCGAAATAAGGACTAGGTAGCACGATCAGTCTTAGAAGGATGATTCGAAAACCAACATACTAAGAATGAAATTATTATCCTTTAACTACCAAGCAACAGAGTTGCTAGCAGTATTGATTTCACACATCACAATTCATTTGTCGGTATTCCGGTTGCATCAACACGAGGGCCGAGGAATGAACAGTGATGGCAAGAAGTGTCACTGTACCAAGAGTTCATGGGATGGTGTGCAATTCCTATAACAATCTCGATATAAAATATGTAATACTCCAAGGTAGAGCAGAACCAAAAGCTGGATTGGCATTTGATCTGCGGAATACAACTACTTTGACCCAATCCTAGATATGGAAGAGGTACTGGAGTTTGTTTCTCCTAGTCATTCCGGAATAGAATGGCTTGACAGACCACAAGAGTCATAGGCATCGATGAACGAACGCACGCATACTCTTGACTATCAATTGATAGACGAGGGTCAGAATGCAACTAAAGAGAACAACTCAAAGGAACGTATAACTTTCTGAGTTGTGGATGCATAGATTAGTATGTCGAACCAAGTTCAACATATTTCTTCCGGATAACCCATGCAGAAAGGTAGAACTGGCAGAGTCACGATTTATGAATGGAGAACTCCTCAAGAGTACTCTAATTGTGATTTTTTTTGATCCAATAAACATCTGCCATAAGTAGTTCATGGTATTTGGAAGAAGAAGATACCACGGACTTCAAGGACTATCGCAAAGGTTACTAATATCCTAAAGGCACTAGCAATTACTATCAACATGAAGTAGGTAGAGTGAATCTCGGGTTCAGAACCCAGGAGTAGAATACCTACTACTAAGTAGCATCACGGGATGCTTCCGAGAATAAAGGCCAGAATCTTCACACTAGGACACAAATCATGGCTAGACCACTAGATGATCCCCTAAGCACTTAGGGTCATAATAATAATTCCAACATATATGTCGAGGCAATAATTACCTCATCACACCGATTAGTGTGGTTAATCTGGCCCATGGGAACATCGGAAACAGAAGGAAGGGATTTGCAAATGCATCGGACTATTTAGAAACCTAGGATGACTCGGACAGCATAACGGCTATAATTGCTCAAAAAGATTTGAGACAATCACAAAAATGGTGGCATAACCACTCAGAAGCACAATTACAAGATTCCGAGATCAACAATTAACATACGGAAGTAGTAGGAACTGAACTGAGACTTAAATCCATCAATCTATAAGTCTACGGATTAGTAACACGTGATCCTGATAGAAAGAAGAGATAGCCTAGTTCTTAATCCCCGCAGGAAAGATAAGATGACTCAGATCAGAAGGCATAAGGTATAAGGAGTAAAAAGAGCCTTACGTTCCATCCCACAATCAATTCCCTTATATAACTAAAGAATTTCTAGACTCAACTTCGACCAGTTTGGCTTGGTAATCCTACAGGCAGTCAAGCTCTGATACCAACGCTGTCAGGACCCCGACTCAATGCCACATCGATCTAGCATGTAACACCTCATATCACTTTGCGGCCTCACGCACGGTATCCCCACGGGTGTCGCATTACCTTTGCCCGGGACCGTTTGCGCCTTTTGGCACACGTATATGACAGTGTCGCTAGCATCCATATGATAAGGAGCCCGGGCTGACATGGCTAGTCGTAAACCCAAAGTGGCACAGACTTACA
>NC_041389.1:59690608-59691079 GCF_002162155.2 Triticum dicoccoides | reverse complement strand
CGGTGAACCGGGCTGTAGCGGGCTAACAGGACTCCGGTGTTCATCGCGTGACATTTCCCCGAAGGGACAGACACAGGAACGAAGAAGGACACATGCCGGCCAGCCTAAGTGTCCCGGAGCAGTAGCAAGCTACCATGGCTCGGTGGAAACACTAGGAGACATTTCCCGGTAAGAGAGGCTACCAAGGATAAACAACTAGGTTGTCAGATCCCACACATACCAAGCATTTCCATAACATACACACAATATGCTCGATATGTGCAAATACAACATGGCATCACAACATGACTCTACAACTCAAGTATTTTAATCAATAGGCTTCGAGGAGCGAGATATTACAAACATGGGTCTCACGACCCAACAATCAGAGCATACAAGTCAAAGCACAAGCGGAAGCTATCATGTCTGGGTACAGACATCTATAAATGAAAAAGGCCGAGAAGCCTGACTATCTATCAGATCCTGCCGAGG
>NC_041389.1:59613115-59690222 GCF_002162155.2 Triticum dicoccoides | reverse complement strand
ATAAAATAGGCAAACGTGAGTACAAATGTACCCAGCAAGACTTACATCAGAACTAACTACATATGCATCATTTTCAACAAAGGGATGGTGGGGTTTAACTGCAGCAAGCCAGCTTTGACTCGGTGGCTATCCTAAACTACGACTGCAAGCGACTCTTTTGAGGTGCCGCACACGAGTCCACATATTCACCATATCAATACACCACTATGGATCCGCTCCCGTCTCCCTACGAGAACGCCATCCATAGCACTCACGCTTATCTTGCGCATTTTAAAGTATCCACTTTCACTTGTCTATGAACTGATATAAGCAACCCAGAAGTCCTTTTCCGCGGACACGGCTATTCGAATAGATGATGTTAACCCTGCAGGGGTGTACTTCTTCATACATGTTTCCACCATTTAGCGTCTGCACACGACATGTGCTCGGCAGACTTCAAGCGAAAGCCGACGTGGGTGTAGACCACGACCTACCTAAACACTCAAGTCTCTAGTCCAGGTTTATCGCCTATTCGGGTTCCATCCATGAGGAGATCCGGCCGGAGTTTCGCTCACAGCCCCAAACGATGTGAACAGGGTTCCCGGGATACCAAACGGGCATCCGGTACACCGTGCCACGTACCTACCGCATCACAGCCCACCCCTACGGTCAGCGTTGTCCACGGCCTCCAGTAAGCTACAAACACCAGAAACTACTTGCAACTCCTGGACAGAGGACTAGGGTGAATAAGAAGTCGAGCGGGGTCATATTTCAGGGCCCAATGTATGGTAGTAGCTGAATCATGGATCACAAACACAGAACTCAGTTCCTGAGGACGACTGCAATGAGACAACCCACCATGTACTCCTACATGGCCTCTCACCGCTACCTTTACCAAATCGTGTTCACACACTTAGCTCACACACAGTAGGACATGTTCACACGCCTCTGATTCATCCCCGATGAATCAGACCTGACTCAACTCTAAGCAGTAGCAGGCATGACAAACAAGCATGAATGAGTAGGCACAACAGGGCTCAAACAATTCCTACTCATACTAGTGGGTTTCATCTATTTACTGTGGAATGACAGGTCATGCAAAGGATAAAGGGGTTCAGCTACCGCAGCAAGTAACAGATGAATCGTTGTTGTCCTAATGCAGTAAAAGAGAGCAGGAGCGAGAGAGTAGGATTGTATCGGAATGAACAAGGGGGTTTTGCTTGCCTGGCACTTCTGAAGATAACATTGAGTCTTCATCAGTGTCAACGATCACATCATCGGTATCACGTCTATCGAGAGGGGACAAATACCGGCAATACAGAAAGGAACACAATCAATGCAATGCACAATATGATGCATGCTCATGACATGGCAATATGAATGTGTTTTGAGCCAATGCAACTAGCAACAGATTAAATGAAGTTGGTTTGAATACAAGATTCAAATTCAAACTCCATATGTGATTATTTAAATGCCCTTTATTTGATTTGTGCTAAACAGCAGCTATAAGTTGTTCTAACATGCATGAAAATGGTACAGATGGATTCCTTGAATTTTTCTGATAATTTTTCATATATAAATTATTTAATTTGGAGTTACGGTTAATTTTCTATGAATTTTAGAAGTTTATATTCATTTTCTGGAATTTCAGAATTAAATTAAATCCAGAAAACATTACTGCGTCAGCATGACGTTGGCATGACGTCAGCAAGTCAACAGGGGCCGGCTCGGGTCAAACCTGACGTGTGGGGTCCACACGTCAGTGACACAGGGGCTAATCCCGCGTTGACTCGGTCTTTGACCCGCTACGGGGCCCGCTGTCAGTGTCACAGGGTTAGTTAGCAGGGTCATTAGCCCCTAACGACGACGCCACGTCAGCACGCCGGAGACCAGCCGACGGCGACCACAGAACACGGCGGGGCACGCCGGACTTGCGCTAGAGGCGTCAGTTTGGCGCGCTGAGGGCACCAGGGGATGGCCCTTGCTCCCGCGCATCCAGAGGACCGAGTGGGAGGTCGTGGGGTCGCCGGAACTCATGCCGGCGACGAGCTTTGGCGGCGATGGTGTTCGGTGGTGCTCGGGCGCGTCGCTACGGTGCATCAGTGAGCAAATGGAGAGGCTGGGCAGCACCTGCTAGACATGGGGAGCACTAAGAGCAGCTCAGTGAGGCCAGGGGAGCACGGAGGCTATGCGTGCAGCAGCAATGGCGGACGGTGGCTTCGGTGCTCGTGGGGAACGGTGCTACGGCACGGAGGGGAGCATGCTGAGTTAGGGGAGAGGGTCAGTGACTCACGGCGATGACGAGGGGACGCTCGGCGAGGTCGGGGATGGTCCGGAGCCGGCGAATTTGACGAAGATGGCCGGCGGTCCCGAGGTTGAAGAAGGCATCGAGGGCGGTGTTGTGGCACGTCCGGGGCCTCGTGGCTCGTTGAGGAGGTAGAGGGAGGACCGGCGGAGCTTCCTGGGGCATCGGTGAGCCGTGGGGTGGCCGGTAGCCACGGTGGCTCTCGTCGGTGGCGGCGGCTCCGTTCGGTCGCGGGAGGGGAAACAGAGGAGCGAGGGGGAGGGAGGTCCAGAGAGCGAGGGAGAAGTGAGAGGGGGTCGGGGCTGCGTGGCGTCGCGGGAGGGACCAGGGAAGGAGGAGGCAGCCAGGCAGGGAGGAGGTGGCCTCCTCGGCTGCGCGCGTGCGAGCACGCAGCTGCTCCCACTGGCAAGAGGAAGACGACAGGGGGGGAGTAGCGGTGGCGGGCTGGGCCGGCTGGGCCGGTTCTGGTGGGCTGCACGGGTGAGGCCAGGTAAGTCCTTCTCTCTCTCTATTTTATTTTTTTCTTCTGTTTTGTTTTATTTAATTTCGTTTTGCCACTGTTTTGAATTTTAAACAAATTCAAACAATGCCAAAAACTCCTCTGAATAATTTTATTTGGCTAGATGGACTTTTCCAAAAGCTCATAAAATATTTCAGGGGTATTTGAAATTATATTCTAATTATATGAATATAATTCAAATTCAAATAGCTAATGATTTAAATTCAAAGTCCCAAAAATAAATCCTTAAAAATGTTCAATATTTTGGTTGGGACCAGAACCCTTACCAAAAATTATCAAACATTTAAGAAGAGCCTTTTGGAGCAATGAATGAGATTTCTAGGGTTTTTGCCCCTCTTTTATTTAGGGTTTTGAGGCTTCCAATATTCCTCAATTCAAGTTTCAAAAATATAGACATGATGCACACATGAAGCTAGCCTAGAGCAATGCCAGAAGCTAGGGATGTGACACTGGGGCCCACCACTACCACGCCTCAGCCCACATGCGGATCCTCTGTGGCCGAGGCGAGCAGTTGGCATTCCAACGGCCGTTACCACATGCCGTTAAGGTGCAATAATCGCGGGGTCGTGGGGGAGTGGGCGTAGTTAATCCCACAACCCCCGCTCCCCGTCCCCTCGGCTTCGTCGCTCTGAGGCTATAAATAGGGGGAGGAGGGGGAGCGGCAGACGCACGCGCGCTCATCTCCTCCTCCGCCGTCCTCCTCTTCTTCTTCTTCCCGTTGCCACAACTGTCTGCTGCCGCATCGCGCCTCCGGCCACCTTGCTGCACCGTGGTTTGCTGCCGCGGGGTTGCGCACACGTCACCGCTTTGCTTTCCTCGTCGATCTTCTTGTCCTCATGGCGTGCGCCGGAGCTTGGGACGGCTCCAACATCCATGAAGACCACATCGACTTCCTCCGCCGGACGCGGCGGTTACCAGGCGCAGACTACATGAAGGTCCGCCTCGCGCCAGAGCGGGAGATCTCGCTGGCGCTGGAGGAGGGCGAGCGCGTCATCTTCAGGTCGCACTGCTTGCGCGGCCTCAGCCTGCCGGCGAGTGGCTTCTTCCGCGCCTTCCTCGACTTCTACGGTCTTCAGCCGCACCACCTCACTCCGAATACGGTGGTGCTGCTATCCACCTTCGGCACCCTGTGCAAGGGCTATCTCGGCGCCCTCCCCACCGTCGAGCTTTGGGGCGAGTTCTTCTACTCGAAGCTCAGCACCGTTGTCAAGAGCGTGGTGGCGCAATATGGAGCCTTCGTCGCGGTGCGGAGGCCGGCTGCTGAGAACCCGTTTCCCCCCATCACGCTGATACAGTCGGTGAAGATGTGGCAGCAATCGTACTTCTACATGAAGAGTGACTTCCCGGAGGGCGACTGGGTCATTCTGCCGGCTCACGTAGCCGGCCCGCCGATTGGGAAGCGAGCTAATTGGTCGTTGAGGGAGTCCTGGATTAGGGGGTATCCGGACAGCCGGAATATATACATCGCCCGGACTATCGAAGCATGAAGATACAAGACTCAAGACTTCGGCCCGTGTTCGGATGGGACTCTCCTTTGCGTGGAAGACAAGCTTGGCAATTCGGATATTATATTTCCTTCCTTGTAACCGACTCCATGTAAACTCTAGCCCTCTCCGGTGTCTATATAAACCGGAGAGGATGGTCCTTAGAAGACCGATCACAATTACAATCATACCATCATAGGCTAGCTCTTAGGGTTTAGCCTCTACGATCTCGTGGTAGATCTACTCTTGTACTACTCATGTCTTCAATATTAATCAAGCAGGAAGTAGGGTTTTACCTCCATCAAGAGGGCCTGAACCTGGGTAAACATTGTGTCCCTTGCTTCCTGTTACCATCAGCCTAAGACGCACAGATCGGGAGCCCCTACCCGAGATCCGCCGGTTTTGACACCGACATTGGTGCTTTCATTGAGAGTTCATCTGTGTCGTCGCTTCAAGGCTTGATGACGTTTTCAATCATCAACAACATAGTCCAGGGTGATACTTTTCTCCCCGGACAGATCTTTATGTTCGGCGGCTCCGCATCGCGGTCCAATTCGCTTGGCCATCTGGAACAGATCAACAGCTATGCCCCTGGCCACTAGATCAGGTTCGGAAACTTGAACTACACGACGGATATTCGCGGAGACTTGATCTTCGACGGATTTGGCCTTGTGCTGGGAGCGCCGGACAGTCACGACGGGCACGGCCTAGACCTTCTGTCGGACAATGATCGGAACATTATCCCTGCAATAGCCCCGGATCTAAATCCAGAACAGGTTGCGTTGCCCAAGGACGAAGTGGTAGACCCCGCCCCGCAGGCCGCATACTCATCGGTGTTGGAGCCGAACACAGGTCTCACCTCTATGGAGACCTGTAACCCCGGACCCCCGGACTCATATCCGATCGTTGGTTCCAGTCCGCACACCCTCGAGCCAGCCGAGCCTGGTTGGGCTCCGGTAATGGAGTTTACCTCTGCGGACATCTTTCAACACTCGCCATTTGGCGACATGCTAAACTCATTAAAGTCTCTCTCTCTGTCAGGAGACTCTGGGCTGAACTATGTCCGGCTTGAGTGGAAAGCAGGCGACGAAGGAATTCACTGCCCACCCACCACCCACTTGATTGCCACGATCAATGATTTAACCGACGTGCTTAACTTCGACTACAAAGACATCGACGGTATGGACGACAATGCAGAAGACTTATAGGAGCCACCGCTCATAGGGCGGTGGACAGCCACCTCTTTAGATGATATATATATGGTGGATACTCCGAAGGAAACCAATGGAGACAAGGCAACGGAGGACAACCCCTCAGAGGGAAAAGCAAAGTATGGGCGTCTTCGGTGCCACTCCAAGCCCTGCCACATCAACGCCGGCCCCGGAGATGAAAACAATCCGGATGGTGCCGAAGAGGAATACAACCCTAATCAGCCTACCTCCAAGCAGGCCGGACAGGCCACAGTGGGATACTTGGAGAGGGACAACTATACACCCTCCCTTGAAGATGAGGTAAGCCTCGGCAATGATGAATTCAGCGTGCCTGAAGATCCAGTGGAACAAATTCGCTTCGAGCGACGACTCATGGCCACGGCAAGGAGCCTGCAAAGGAAGCAAGAGCAGCTTAAAATCAACCAGGATTTGCTAATGGATAGGTGGACCAAAATCCTGGCCACCGAAGAGTGCGGACTCGACCGCCCTAACAAAGGGCATACACGGCACAACGGGCTACCTCAACCTAAGCATGCAATCCAAAGGCACACAACCCGACGTCCGCACACCACCACAGTCCAAGACAGCAAGAAGGATACACGAAGAGGCTTCCTCAAGCCTCGGTGCAATGGCCATAAACGTCAAGTCAGGGAAGCTGGTGCCAAGTTCAGCAACTCCCAGTCCGGTCAACGGACAAAGAACAGCTCAAGCTTATTCGGCCAAGCCACAAACTCGATCAACCGTGCGAAATTCACGGTACTCCAAGAAGGATGGAAAAACATACCAATAGAGAGTGCCGGATCTCCAAAACAAACCGACCGGTCGTGTGCCTAAAACAATGAAGGGAGGCATCTAGTCAAGAGACCCCCCAGGGCACAACAGTACGGCCGATCGTCCTCTATCATACAAACCACGGCAACTCAATTGCCTTACCCCTAGACCTAGTAGTCCAGGGGCTCCATAACACATAAAGCCCCTGCGGGTATAAACCTACAAATAAACACCTTCTATAAGGTTTCCGATGCAAAGGCCAAGTTCATTGGCCCACTGCTCTAACGGTTGTTCTCAGATAACCAAAAAATGCCACGCCATCGGCGCACTCCCCTCATACGGTAACCCACCGTATGCTAACGGGATGAACTACGTTGACTAGATTCCACGTGGTAAACCATTAGGCCAACATCGGTGATATACTCACGCCTATACACAAAGCTGAAACCCCGCCCTTAGAGCGGAAATCATACAGCTGCCGGAGTAGCAAGTCATGCATGCCTATCAATATTTTGATATGACAGCCATCTATCCGGACACCCACGGAGGAGTCCAGGCCACTTCCCGGTATAGCGGCCGGGGTCACCAGGGTCCGATCAGGAACCTTTAGACCAACCACGGGAGGACGCCCGGCTGCCTCCGAGCATTTACCTTCACAAACTAACTTTTATGCAGAACAGGATTGGCGGCATGGAATCGGCCTAGACACATAAGGACAGGACCATGCAGGTAGAAGGCAGTTCGGATTCACTTTTGATCCATTTATAGCCCCCTCCAGGCCGGCCATCACAGGTTCCGCCAAAAACCATTCCTTTTTCATCATCATAAATCACACTCATATGCATAGACATATCATCCTACTGCAATGCGTAGACTTAAATAACACGTACCGGACGTCATCTATATTCGACGCCTCTTTGCCACAAAACGGCAGCCACGCTTCGTGTTACGCCCGGCTATGCCAGGGGCTTCACAGTACGACACTAAAGTCCGACCACCTTTTTGGTCGCTCGGCACCCCGAACTTATAGCACTATATGCATCAGCTCCGAATCATGTCTTGGGTCATTGGTTGGGTTTGCCCGGCTCCCATGTTTTGGTACCTTATGTTTCGTTCCGTCAGCTAAGGTAGCGCTAGGAGAACTACTGCGATTGTGTCCCGGTTCTGCCGGACGAGCACCTCAGTAGAGAAGCCGAAAACCGACTGTCATGATGCAGCGAGAGCTGGTCAGCTGTTCGAGAGGTTGTAAAATCCTTAAAGATTTATTCCGCATAACGCCACTATAAAATGCAGATTGCGACGGATCGGTCTCCCGATCAGGCGCCAATAGAGCCCCTAGTTCGGCCTTCCGAACACTAGGGGCTGCGCCGACCATACTCGAATTCCTATGGATAAGTGAGAGTAGTAAAGCCACATATAGTCCGATTGCCTAGTTCATGGTGAGAAACATCTCCTTAAAAGGACCCAGCCATGGGATAAAGAGTGTTCAGAAATACCCCAAACACCCCCGTACTTCTCACGTGGGGGCTGAAGCTGACGACTGGCATACTCTCAGAATTTACATACAATAAACAGCCGCATGGGAAGAACATATGTTCACATAAAATAGGCAATACATAATAAGCGTGCCATTTTCCCATATTACAAATATTGGGCGAGAATGCCCTCAGGGAAATATAATGTCTTTGGTGAACTTATCCGGCGCCAGGCGGGCCCCCTTCAGTACACCTTCATAGTATAGTTCGGGCTTGCGATGCTCCTTACCCTCCGGTGGCCCCTCAGTTATCAGCTTCTCCGCATCAAGCTTCCCCCAATGCACTTTCGCATGGGCAAGCGCCATGCGCGCACCTTCTATACAGACTGATCGCTTGATTGAATCAAGCTGAGGATAGGCACCCACAATCGGCTTTACGAGTCCGAAGTAACTGCTTGGAATTGGCTCTGCAGGCCATAGCCGGATAACCAAGTCCTTCATGGCTAGTTCGGCCGCCTAGTGCAGTTCGACCAACTGCTTCAGTTGATCGATAAAAGGCACCGGATAGTTCGGCGCCAAATACTGCGACCAGAAGTTCCTCCCTGCAGACTCCCTTTCCTCGGTCCGGTAAAATTGGGCAGCATCTGATATGCTGTGAGGCAGATCTGCAAACGCCCCTGTAAAATCAAGGATTCAGCTTGCCGCTAAGAGTCCCCCCCACTATCACGTAATAATGGCCATAGATACAATAGGCCTTACCAGCCGCAACTTTCTGGGCCTCCTGAATGTCCTATACAGCACCTCGGGCTTCTTCCCGAGCATCTTCCGCGGCTTGGAGAGCTTGGGCGAGTTCGGATTCTTTCCCTACTAGACTCTGCTCCAAGCTCTCGCTTTTCGTCATAGCTTCCTGGAGCTTCCGCTTAGCTGTGAAAAACCTGGCCTCGTGTTCTTCACGAAGAACCTGTTCGGCGGCAGCCTTCTCATGGGTGTCAGCCGCTGCCTTCTTTAGCGCCTCATATTCGGCACTCGCTCCTAGGGCGTATAACATAAATTACTTTTCAATAGGCACACTTATTCATTTGTGCCCAATGCAAGACAATGTTTAAACATACCTTGCTTGTCCTCTAATTGCTTCTTCACACGGCCGAGTTCTTCTTCGACCCATTCCAGGCTCTGCTTCAGTTCGGACACTTCCGCATCATGAGCGGCCGTCCTCTCCGTAGACGCCTGTATTCAAACAAATGGTATACATCATTAAACAAAGGTTCCCATTACAATAGAGGGTTTGATCCCCTGCCCGGCTCTCTTTCGCCGGACAGTGTATCAGGGGCTACTACTCATATTATGATGATTCCTCAAAGTTTCCTTAGAAACCATACCTCAAAAGCCTTTATCAGGCCAAGGCAGGACTCATTCAGCCCACTTTCGGCAGACTGAATCTTTCGAACCACCGCACCCATGAGGGTCCGATGTTCATCGATGATAGACGCGTTCTTCAACGCTGTCGATAGACCGCCCGACAGCTCTGCGTAGACAGAGGTTGCCGGCGGAGTAGGCAAACCTCCCTCCTTGAAGGGTGGCCGCTCGCCCGATCCTGGAGCCATAGAGGTCTCCAAGACCTTACCCGGCTTGGGGTCTCCTCGAGACGACACCTCGGTGTCGCGCCTGGGCTCCGGAAAAAGAGCCTACGGAGGCGTCTCGCTCGCCACAAGATCCGAACTCAACGAATCCTCCGACGATGACTGTCCGGCAGGAGGTCTCACCGGGCTGTACAAGATATGGCGACAGTTAAAACTACTATACTCAGACGACCCTGAATGCATAGGCGCATTAGGGATTCGGTTACTTACGATTTTTCCAGGGGTTGGGCTCTGGGATCCCACTCCGGGCCGCTACTATGTCTTGAGCTAGCGTTGGTTTTCCCCGAAGAGGAGAGGGTGATGCAGCAAAGTGTAGCGTAAGTATTTCCCTCAGTTTGGAGAACCAAGGTATAAATCCAGTAGGAGGCTCCTCAAAAGTCCCACACACCTACACAAACAAACTGAGAACTCGCAACAACACAATAAAGGGGTTGTCAATCCCTTCACGGTCACTTATGAAAGTGAGATCTGATAGAGAAAGTATGATAAAATAAATATATTTTTGGTATTTTATAATATAGACGCAGAAAAGTAAAGATGCAAATAAAAGTAGATTGAAAGCAAATATGATAAGAGATAGACCCGGGGGCCATAGGTTTCACTAGAGGCTTCTCTCAAGAGCATAAGTATTATGGTGGGTGAACAAATTACTGCCAAGCAATTGATAGAAAAGCGAATAATTATGATGTTATCTAGGCATGATCATGTATATAGGCATCACGTCCATAACAAGTAGACCGACTCCTGCCTGCATCTACTACTATTACTCCACACATCGACCGCTATCCAGCATGCATCTAGAGTATTAAGTTCATAAGAACAGAGCAACACATTAAGCAAGATGACATGATGTAGAGGGATAAACTCATGCAATATGATATAAACCCCATCTTGTTATCCTCGATGGCAACAATACAATACGTGTCTTGCAACCCTTTCTGTCACTGGGTAAGATCACCGCAAGGTTGAACCCAAAGCTAAACACTTCTCCCATGGCAAGAAAGATCAATCTAGTAGGCCAAACCGAACTGATAATTCGAAGAGACTTGTAAAGACAACTCATTCATACATAAAAGAATTCAGAGAATATTCCAATATTATTCATAGATAAACTTGATCATAAACCCACAATTCATCGGATCTCAACAAACACACCGCAAAAAGAGATTACATCGAATAGATCTCCACAAGAGAGGGGGAGAACATTGTATTGAGATCCAAAAAGAGAGAAGAAGCCATCTAGCTAATAACTATGGACCCGTAGGTCTGTAGTAAACTACTCACAACTCATCGGAGAGGCTATGGTGTTGATGTAGAAGCCCTCCGTGATCGATTCCCCCTCCGGCAGAGTGCCGGCGAAGGCTCCAAGATGGAATCTCGCGGATACAGAAGGTTACGGCGGTGGAAATTGTGTTTCATGGTGCTCCTGGATGTTTTCGGGGTCCGTGGTTATATATAGGAGAAAGAAGTACGTTGGTGGATGCCCGAGGGGCCCACGAGACAGGGGCGCGCCCTCCTATCTCGTGGGGCCCTCGGAGATTTCTTGACTTGCACTCTAGGCTCTCCGGATCAGATTTGTTCCAAAAATAACGCTCCCGAAGGTTTCATTCCGTTTGGACTCCGTTTGATATTCCTTTTCTTCGAAATACTGAAATAGGCAAAAAAACAACAATATGGGTTGGGCCTCCGGTTAGTAGGTTAGTCCCAAAAATGATATAAATGTGTAGAATAAAGCCCATAAACATCCAAAAGGGGTAATATAATAGCATGGAACAATAAAAAATTATAGATACGTTGGAGACATATCAAGCATCCCCAAGCTTAATTCCTGCTCGTCCTCGAGTAGGTAAATGATAAAAAAGATAATTTTTGATGTGGAATGCTACCTAGCATAATTCATAATGTAATTTTCTTCCATTGTGGCATGAATTTTCAGATCCAAATAATACAAAATAAAAGTTCTTAAAGACATAAGAAATAGTAATACTTCAAGCATAATAGTCAAGGTAATCATGTCTTCTCAAAATAACATGGCTAAACAAAGTTATCCCTACAAAATCATATAGTCTGGCTATGCTCTATCTTCATCACACAAAGTATTTAATCATGCACAACCCCGATGACGAGCCAAGCAATTGTTTCATACTTTACTAATTTCAAACTCTTTCTACTTTCACGCAATACATGAGCGTGAGCCATGGACATAGCACTATATGTGGAATAGAATGGTGGTTGTGGAGAAGACAAAAAGGAGAAGATAGTCTCACATCAACTAGGCGTATCAACGGACTATGGAGATGCCCATTAATAGATATCAATGTGAGTGAGTAGGGATTGCCATGCAACGGATGCACTAGAGCTATAAATATATGAAAGCTCAACAAAAGAAACTAAGTGGGTGTGCATCCAACTTGCTTGCTCATGAAGACCTAGGGCACTTTTGAGGAAGCCCATCATTGGACTATACAAGCCAAGTTCTATAATGAAAAATTCCCACTAGTATATGAAAGTGACAACATTTGAGACTCTCTATCGTGAAGATCATGGTGCTATTTTGAAGCACAAGTGTGGAAAAAGAGATAGTAGCATTGTCCCTTCTCTCTTTTTCTCTCATTTTTTCTTTTTCTTTTTTTTCTTTTTCTTTTTCTCTTTCTTTCCTTTGGCCTTTTTTGGCCTTTCTCTTTTTTTTTTCTTTTTGTAAAGTCCGAAGTCTCATCCCGACTTGTGGGGGAATCATAGTCTTCATCATCCTTTCCTCACGAGGACAATGCTCTAATAATGAAGATCATCACACTTTTATGGATTTACAACTCAAAGCTAGAACAAAATATGACTCTATATGAATGCCTCCGGTGGTGTACCGGGATATGCAATGACTCAAGAGCGACATGTATGAAAATTGTGAAGGTGGCCTTGCCACAAATACGATGTCAACTACATGATCATGCAAAGAGCAATATGACAAAAGTAATGTGTGTCATATGAACGGAACGGTGGAAAGTTGCATGGAAATATATCTTGGAATGGCTATGGAAATGCCATAATAGGTAGGTATCGGTGTCAAAACCGGCGGATCTCGGGTAGGGGGTCCCAAGCAGTGCGTCTTAGGATCAATGGTAACAGGAGGCAAGGGACACAATGTTTACCCAGGTTCGGGCCCTCTCGATGGAGGTAAAACCCTACTCCTGCTTGATTAATATTGATGATATAGGTAGTACAAGAGTTGATCTACCACGAGATCAGAGAGGCTAAACCCTAGAAGCTAGCCTATGGTATGATTGTTGTTGTATATTTCTATCGACTAGCCTGGCCTCGGTTTATATAATGCACCAGAGGCCTAGGATAACAAGAGTCCTAGCCGAATACGCCGGTGGGGGAGGAGTCCTTGTCTTGATCGCCAAGTCTTGTAGAATCTTCCTTGTATGCGGCAGATGTCCAGACTGGCCCATGAGTATACGTCCATGGGGGTCCTCGGCCCAATCCAACTGATCGGGAGACGACGCGTTGAGTACCCCCTAGTCCAGGACACCGTTAGTATCCCCCTGAACCGGTCTTCAAGTTAGGGATGCTCCTCGATTCTTCTGAACTATTCTTCATCTTTGGTTGCCGGTCTTGAAAACTGGTTCAACAAATCTTCTCATCTTCGATCTTGAGGATCGCCGAAATGCATTCGACAAGTTTATACGTCGGGTATCCGAGGAGCCCCTTTAAGTTTCCGGCCTTTATCAATGCCTTGTTATTTTCATGCCACACCTCGGGTTTGAAGTTGTTCCCGGGCGGCAATGTCCTCTTGCGTCCGAGCTCCAACGCCAGACTGCATTCGAGGTATCTTTTGCAGCCTAGCACCAATGCCGGACTGCTTCCCAGCTCTAACGCCGGACTATGTATCCGAGCTCCAACGCCGGACTGTATCCGAGCTCCAACGCCGGACTATGTATCCGAGCTCCAACGCCGGACTGTATCCGAGGTCTCGTAAATCACCTTGGTTCAAAGAAGTTTGAAGGAGTTAAGCCGAGCTTAATGCCGGAAATGCCCTCTATGGAGCCAGCCACTAGTGCCCGAGTTTTATGCCGGACTGCTTCCGAGGTGGTGCACCTCCCCGAATGTGGGCCAATTTTTGTCAATATTTTTGATTGGTGCAATTTATTCTCTGCCGAGATACATAGCTAGTAGCCCTCAAGGTGGGTATCGGTCTAAAACCCGAGATGCACATGAAGGATGACATAAGACCGCTGATCCTCGTAGCCGCTGAGACTCAGGTTGATTTGCAAAATCGGTCTGAGGATCAAGTCCTAGCTCGGCAGAATACTTCGGGACACAAAGAGCGGTGTGCTTAGTCCTTGAGACTCAGGTTGGGTGCGGCCGACCAACCTGAGGATCAAAATCTCCCCCGAAACTTTATTACACTTAAAATTTTCTGCATAGAACAGGCAATGCAGTAGCCCCCGAGACACTGGTCGGGTGGCAACACCAGATCAGGGGATCGATGTGCCTCTTTAATATTTGTAAATAATAAGCCCGAAGCCCAGTAGCCCCCGAGCCTTAATGCAGGCACGGGAGGCCGAATTAAGGATGGATATCCATAGTAAAATCACAAATTATGTGTAATGACTCTATGTATCCAAGTACTTTACGTCATTAATGCTCGGATCCGCATTGTACGAAACTTTGTTGACCGACCATCGGCTTCCACCTCCTCGCCCAATAGCCGAGGAGTGTTTGTCCTAATTTATAAAGCCTTTATGAGGGCAAAGATTTACAACAAACAAGGCAATCTGGCCATACGGTTTTTATAAACAAAGGTACGCGGAGAGACATGTTATATTACTGTTTAACAAAAGAAATGTCTTCCAAAGAAAATAGTCCCGCTATCGGTTCCTTTCTTTGGGTTGTCATGCTAAGCATGATCATGAAACCTCAGCTCGAATGTAAGAGCAAAATATGGAGGATTTAGTTTGGGAGGCCAGTTAATAGCCCCCGGTAGTGTTCGGCGACAGTCGAGGTCAAGCCGTAAACACTTCGGCCATTGTTATGAATGGCTCGTCGTTTAACGTCGTCATCGGATCGCCGACCAGTTACTCTTATTGTGACAGTCAGTTTTCGGCTTTCTCCACTGAGGTGCTTAATGATGTGAGCTGGAAGCGCAATCGCAGTGGTTCTCCCTTTGCACACCTAGCCGAACAAAGTGGAACATAGGAGGCAAGCGCAGGAGCCGGGCAACCCAACTATTGACCGAAGACACAATTCGAAACCGATGCATATATATCAATATCCGAGAATGTTTTTGCCGAATCTCTAAAGGTGTCCGGCGTTGCACTGCGAAACTTGTGCTGAAAACACACAAATAGTTTAAAAGTGCCATGGGCTCGAAAAGCCAAAAAACTTATTCAAAAGGTTAATGTCCGAACTAGATCAAGTGTTCGGAGCCAATCCGAAAATTGGACTTTAGAAAAAAAAGGTGCTTCTGCCATGCTTTAACATGACACATCCTATCTCAAAACTTCAAGCGGGTCAGCCTACGGCTAGTAACCGCACACTTGTGTCAAAAAAAGGAGTGATAAATAATAATAAAAACTTTGCAACGACTAAGAAGAAAAACACTTATCATAAAATGACTCATATAAATTTAAGAGCCCCCAAGTGACTTGGGTAAAAGAATGATTGCATGTACCGAAGCACTTATATCATATCTATGTTCAACCGAACTTTAAATGCGTCTTAACCGACCGTCGGCTTCTCCCTCTTCGGTCAAGGACCGAAAAGTGTTATGTACTCCATCTGTCGAGAATATCGACGGTGTTTCCAATAACCAGGCAATCAGGTCATAAGGCTGTAACAGACAAAGCGCGCTCAGGGAACTTATGCTATATTACTACGAAGAGTAAGAAGCATCTTCGAAGAAAATAGTACCCCCACCAATACATTTCTTCGGTGCTCATTGTTATTATGAGACTTGTGCAATAGATTTTTTGTACTCATGAGTTCCGTTGTGTGCCGACCATGATTGAAAACAATAAGAGCGCTAGCTTTCGGCTTCACCTAGTCTGAGGTCCGGCTCGGTTGACCCGATCGTGACAATCGCAGAGGTGCTCCCTTTACTCCCTAGTCGAACAATCGGGAATGTAGGGGTAAGCACAGGAGCCAGGCAACCCAGCTTGCAAATCGCTTAAGTCAATATGGTGCATATTGTGGCGTAATACACGAACAAGGAACGAAGCCGTACAAGTATAATCATATGCAAGAGGAAAAAGCTTCATGAAGGAAGCCCCCAAGTAAACGGGGTATTTGAATTTGCGCGTCACAAACAAAGTTTGGACAAGGAAATTTTTACAAGCAACTTTTTTCCGAAAAAGTATAATGCTTGGTCAAGCCGAACACAAGTTAAAAATTTAAAACTTTGAGCATGAAGACAACTTAGCTGGTTAATGTGTTCGGTATTGATGACACGGTCCGAGCTTGATGCGGGACAAGGTTCCATCCCCGAGCCGGTCCCGAGGTGGCGGAGCAAAGAGACCGGCACTCCGAAGTGGTGACATAGCACGGTCAATGCAGGATGGCAGTGTGATGCCGAAGTCCCCGGCATGGGGTAATGAAGTGTTGACGAAGCCCCCCGTCCAGCCGAGGTGACGCCAAAGGATATAGTCCGGCTAGATCATTTTCCTGTGCACAAAAAATAGTGCAAACCGGAGATAATAGTAATAATAATAAAAAAATTCGTTGCATAACAAATAATTTATGCAAAGTGAGTAATAAAAGAGATATGGCCTGGTGCCGAAGTCAATGTCGATGCAGGGCGGCGGCATGATGCGGTAAAGGCATGGCAAGGCCTGAATTCACAGGTAGGTTCGAGTTCCCGATGCGGCGTTCACCGGACTATGTACGGAAACTGACCGAACCACCATGCGACCGTCGTTAATGTGGCCACCATTTGATAGACCTGCGTACATATGACGGACAAACCAGAGTAATAATTCATTGGGAAAAATGAACCCTAACAAGCAAAAAATACTAGGATTAATAGCACCTGGCTTATTTGTTGTAGCAATCCGAAGAAAGGTGATTCCCAAAATTGGGACTCGATCCGCATACCTATCGCCTGATGGGCGATAAAGCAACGGCATGGCGATGCTGACAAAGGTTGGCTCGCCGAGGCAAAGCCCTCGGTCCAGCTAACGTGACGGAGCTGGTCGGCCAGCGACGCCGAAGTCTCCAGAGTAGGTTGATGAAGAGATGATGAAGCCCTCGGTCCAGCGATGCAGGTCGTGACGTGGTCGATGCCGGCTTGATGAAGTGACCGTGTGGCGATGCAGGTGTGCCCGCTCCGTGTAATCCGTGGGGCGGCGATGTTGGTGACGATTTATCCTTCGCGATGCCGAACTATTGTCGGCTGGCCGAGATAATGATCCGAGGAAATTGAGCTTGGCTCAACAAAGCGACGACGTGTCTAACGCAGGTCGGCCGCCGTGGAGTGATGTTGTCGGGCTGGTTTGACACCGGCGCGACGGTGAAGTTCGTATTGCAAAAATACTTTTAATACTACTGGGATGTGTTTGAGAATAAAACACAACACCCCATACGAAAACTTCCTTCAAAAAGGATGTCCGAGATCCCGTTCATAAAGAAGATGAATTCGGGTCGGATTCGTTCTCGCGCAGGAAACAGATCCAAAAAGTGATGCACTAATCGGAAGTTTCCCGGAGTTTGGACGGTCGGATCGAGCTGAATTTTTGGCAGGTGGTAGATATGGGAATTCTGCAGCAAATCAACGGTTGGATCCTCCAAAGGACATCTGAGCGAGATGCTGGATACCACGCCCTAAACTCGTCCGGATTCTCATCCAAATTCAACAGGGCTCCGGTATATCGGAGATTGCCGGAGATTCCTCCATCGGAACTCGACGAAATTTTTGCAGGATTGTTGTAGACCTAATTCCGCATAATTCCATTGAAGTAATCGTTTAAGCGACACTCGAGGAGGCGGTGGCGGCGGATACACTTTTACTGTCCAGAAAAACAGCATGGTCGCCCGAGGGCAATGTTGATGTTGAGCCCCCGAGCTCCATGGATGACTCCTCCATGATCTTGATACAGATCGGAGTTGGTGTTAATGAAGGCCTTCATACGAACATGACGATCGGAGGTAGGGCGTAGTCCTCGGTTAAGCCAAGGTGACGAAGAAGCCGACGTCGCAGTTGACCTGCAGTCAAGCCATTGATCCTTTCGCCGATCACACAACGGAACTCTCAATGAAAGCACCAATGTCGGTGTCAAAACCGGCGGATCTCGGGTAGGGGGTCCCAAGCAGTGCGTCTTAGGATCAATGGTAACAGGAGGCAAGGGACACAATGTTTACCCAGGTTCGGGCCCTCTCGATGGAGGTAAAACCCTACTCCTGCTTGATTAATATTGATGATATAGGTAGTACAAGAGTTGATCTACCACGAGATCAGAGAGGCTAAACCCTAGAAGCTAGCCTATGGTATGATTGTTGTTGTATATTTCTATCGACTAGCCTGGCCTCGGTTTATATAATGCACCAGAGGCCTAGGATAACAAGAGTCCTAACCGAATACGCCGGTGGGGGAGGAGTCCTTGTCTTGATCGCCAAGTCTTGTAGAATCTTCCTTGTATGCGGCAGCTGTCCGGACTGGCCCATGAGTATACGGCCATGGGGGTCCTCGGCCCAATCCAACTGACCGGGAGACGACGCGTTGAGTACCCCCTAGTCCAGGACACTGTCAGTAGGTATGGTGGCTGTTTTCAGGAAGGAGTATGGTGGGTATATGGTACCGGCGAGAATTGTGCGGCACAAGAGAGGCTAGCAATGGTGGAAGGGTGAAAGGGTGCGTATAATCCATGGACTCAACATTAATCAAAAGAACTCATATACTTGTTGCAAAAATTTAGAAGTCATCAAAAATCAAAGCACTACGCACATGCTCCTAGGGGGATAGATTGGTAGGAAAAGACCATCGCTCGTCCCCGACTGCCACTCATAAGGAAGACAATCAATAAATAAAATTGTGCTCCAACTTCATCACAAAGTGGTTCACCATACGTGCATGCTACGGGAATCACAAACTTCAACACAAGCATTCTTCATAATCACCCAACTAGCATGACTTTAATATTACTACCTCCATATGTCAAAACAATTATCAAGTATCAAGTTGATCATAGCATCCAATTCACTTCCTATGATAGTTTTTATTATACCCAACTTGGATGCTCATCATTCTAGGACCAACTTTGTAACAAAAGCAAATACCATGCTGTTCTAAAAGACTCTCAAAATGATATAAGTGAAGCATGAGAGACTAGCAATTTCTTCAAAATTAAGACACCACCGTCGTGCTCTAAAAGATATAAGTGAAGCACTAGAGCACATAGAGTATTCTAGAAAATTCTAATCAAATAGGCTTCTCCCAAAAGGCGTGTTACAACAAGGGTGATTGTGGTAAACTAACAAGCAAAGACTAATATAATACACGACGCTCCAAACAAAACACATATCATGTGGCGAATAAAAATATAGCTCCAAGTAAAGTTACCAATGAACGTAGACGAAAGAGGGGATGCCTTCCCGGGGCATCCCCAAGCTTAGGCTTTTGGCTACTCTTGAATATCTTGGGGTGCCATGGGCATCCCCAAGCTTAGGCTCTTGCCACCCTTTATTCCATAGTCCATAAAGGCTTTACCCAAAACTTGAAAACTTCACAACACAAAACTCAACAGGAAATCTTATAAGCTCCGTTAGTGAAAGAAAACAAAACCACCACATAAGGTATTGCAATGAACTCATTCTTTATTTATTTTGGTGTTAAACCTACTGTATTCCAACTTCCTTACGGTTATAAACTAATTTACTAGCCATAGATGCATTGAAATAAGCAAACAACACACGAAAAACAGAATCTGTCAAAAACAGAACAGTCTGTAGCAATCTGTAACTAACGCAAACTTCTGGAACTCTAAAACTCCTACCAAAATAGGAAGTACTGGAAAATTTTTCTATTGATCATCAGCAAAAAGAATCAATGCAAAAGCACGTTTCTGTGATTTATTGATTTGTTTCTCGTGAGCACAAAGTTTCTGTTTTTCAGCAGAATCAAATCAACTATCATCATAGCTTATCCTATAGGTTCTACTTGGCACAAACACTAATTAAAAGATAAAAACACATCTAAACAGAGAGTAGATGCAAGATTTATTCCTAAACAGGAGCAAAAGCAAAGAGCATAAAGAGAAATTGGGTTGCCTCCCAACTAGCGCTATCGTTTAACGCCCCTAGCTAGGCATAAAAGCAAGGATAGATTTAACTAGTGCCATAATAATAAGATAGATCTTGAAAGCTCATCTCATATTCTCTATGTTCGGCGGCAAGTTTTCTTTGAGGCAAGCAAAAGTAATCAAAAGGGCTAAATTTAGTGGGACAGATGTCCCCAAGATCAATCACAGGCGGAACGGGTTACTCCTTTGGACCTTCATAGTGCACAACTATTTCATCACTAAAAGCATTCTTTTGGCAAAATCTTGTGAGCCTATACTCAAGGGAGTATCCTAGATCGTTGTTTTGAAGAGAAAAATCATTATTAAGTTCATTAATGCAATCAACCAAGACATTGGTAGGAACCTTTTTTCTAAGGTTTTTATTAAAAGCAACGTAGTCCGAAGATTGAAAACGCCTAAATTCCTCTTGATCATAAATGATCGCTTCTATGGGAGGACGACCGGCGTCCAACCTATATTGCGCAAAGATTTCTTTGGCCTCTCTTATGATAAATCTAAACTTGTGAGCCAAAAATATAGTAACAACACGCTTAACAGAAGAATGCTTAGTATTAGAGAATTCTAGGAAAATTCTTTGTATGCAAGGATGCATATGCATAAATTGTCTTTCAAGTTCAACTACAAGCATAGCGATAGCATCCGCAAGACTACTAGTCCTATGAAGAATAGAAAATCCCAAGGAAGGTAAAGCACCGGCACAAGTAAAGAAATCTTGAATAACGCCTTTTCCAATGATGTTACCACTGCCGATTCGAAACTTTTTAGTATGCAAGATAGGGGGTTCATCGGCTGGAGCCTCGGGATTTTCCAAGTTATCATTATTGTCCATATCGACGATAATCTCCCCAGTTTCAGACATAGCGGTAGACAAAAAGCAAAGCGGAAGAAAGCAAGTGAAAAAGAGAGGAGGAGATTGGGAAAGATAAGGCGAATAAAACGGCAAGGGTGAAGTGGGGGGAGAGGAAAACGAGAGGCAAATAATGTAAATGCGAGGGAGATGGGTTTGTGATGGGTACTTGGTATGTCTTGACTTGAGCGAAGACCTCCCCGGCAACGGCACCAGAAATCCTTCTTGCTACGTCTTGAGCCAGCGTTGGTTTTCCCGAAGAGGAGAGGGTGATGCAGCAAAGTGTAGCATAAGTATTTCCCTCAGTTTTGAGAACCAAGGTATCAATCCAGTAGGAGGCTCCTCAAAAGTGCCACGCACCTACACAAACAAACTTAGAACTTGCAACCAACGCAATAAAGGGGTTGTCAATCCCTTCACGGTCACTTACGAAAGTGAGATCTGATAGAGAAAGTATGATAAGATAAATATATTTTTGGTATTTTATAATATAGATGCAGAAAAGTAAAGATGCAAATAAAAGTAGATTGAAAGCAAATATGATAAGAGATAGACCCGGGGGCCATAGGTTTCACTAGAGGCTTCTCTCGAGAGCATAAGTATTACGGTGGGTGAACAAATTACTGCCAAGCAATTGATAGAAAAGAGAATAATTATGATGTTATCTAGGCATGATCATGTATATAGGCATCACGTCCATAACAAGTAGACCGACTCCTGCTTGCATCTACTACTATTACTCCACACATCAACCGCTATCCAGCATGCATCTAAAGTATTAAGTTCATAAGAGCGGAGCAACGCATTAAGCAAGACGACATGATGTAGAGGGATAAACTCATGCAATATGATATAAACCCCATCTTGTTATCCTCGATGGCAACAATACCTTACATGTCTTGCAACCCTTTCTGTCACTGGGTAAGATCACCACAAGATTGGACCCAAAGCTAAACATTTCTCCCATGGCAAGAAAGATCAATCTAATAGGCCAAACCAAACTGATAATTCGAAGAGACTTGTTAAGACAACTCAATCGTACATAAAAGAATTCAGAGAAGATTCCAATATTATTCATAGATAAACTTGATCATAAACCCACAATTCATCGGATCTCGACAAACACACTGCAAAAAGAGATTACATCGAATAGATCTCCACAAGAGAGGGGGAGAACATTGTATTGATATCCAAAAAGAGAGAAGAAGCCATCTTGCTAATAAATATGGACCCGTAGGTCTATGGTAAACTACTCACAACTCATCGAAGAGGCTATGGTGTTGATGTAGAAGCCCTCCATGATCGATTCCCCCTCCGGCAGAGTGCCGGCGAAGGCTCCAAGATGGAATCTCGCGGATACAGAAGGTTACGACGGTGGAAATTGTGTTTCGTGGTGCTCCTGGATGTTTTCGGGGTCCGTGGATATATATAGAAGAAAGAAGTACGTCGGTGGACGCCCGAGGGGCCCACGAGACAGGGGGGCGCGCCCCTAGGGGGGCGCCCTCCTATCTCGTGGGGCCCTCGGAGATTTCTTGACTTGCACTCCAAGCTCTCCGGCTCAGATTTGTTCCAAAAATAACGCTCCCAAAGGTTTCATTCCGTTTGGACTCCGTTTGATATTCCTTTTCTTCGAAATACTGAAATAGGCAAAAAGCCAGCAATATGGGCTGGGCCTCCGGTTAGTAGGTTAGTCCCAAAAATGATATAAATGTGTAGAATAAAGCCCATAAACATCCAAAAGGGGTAATATAATAGCATGGAACAATGAAAAATTATAGATACGTTGGAGACGTATCAGCCGCTGTCGGCAGCCTGGGGGGATGCCTCTGGACGGGAACCTCTCCCCCTCTTGGGCGATTTGGCCTCCAGGGACGGGGAAGCCTCACGCTTCTTCCCACCTACAGAGTGAGGCTCGTCCTCATCTGCTTCCTCATGTTTGTCTTCGGAAGAAGGAGTGTCGCCGGAGTCTTCGGATCTGGCGTCCAAAGTCTCACGGCGACGGAGGCCGCTCTGGGTCTTCTTGACCTTCTTGGAGTCCTCCTTCTTTGGCGCCTCGTAAGGCGCGGGGACCAGCATCTTCGTTAAAATAGGTCCGGCTGGTTCCTCCGGCAGTGGGGCCGGACAATGCATTCGCTCCACCTTCTTAATCCATCCCTGAGGTCACGATGAAACACGATTAAAATGTCTCCTTCATGACATACCAACTGAAGCATGGACGGACAGGGCGTGACTGTAACTTACTCGGCTTGGAGAATGGGATAATTGATACCCCCGATCCTCGGCGGAGTCCGGCCATGATTTGCCGGACTTGAAGAGCACCTTCCAGATATCCTCGTGGGAGGAGTCATAGATCTCCTGAAGGGTCTGGTGCTCGATCGGGTCGAACTCCCACAAAGTGCAGGCTCGACGCTAATAAGGTAGAACCAGGCGAACTAGCATCACCTGGACTACATCGACAAGTTTGACGTCCTTGTCAACCGCGCTCCGAACGCGCGTCTGGAGCAGTGATAGCTCATCGGACGAGGACCAGTTCGGGCCCTTCTTGCGCCAGGACATGAGCCACAGTGGAGCTCCGGATCTGAACTCAGGAGCTGCAGCCCACTTTTTGCCGCGTGGTTCGGTGATATAAAGCCACTACTGCTGCCACTCCTTGACGGAGTCGTTGAAAGTGCCCTTCGGCCAAATGACCTTGGGCATCTTGCTCACCATGGCACCGCCACACTCGGCGTGTTCTCCACTTACCACCTTGGGCTTCACATTGAAAATCTTCAGCCACAGGTCGAAGTAAGGCGGAATCTGGAGAAAGGCCTCGCACACGACGATGAACGTCGAGATATTGAGAAAAGAGTTGGGGGAAAGATCATGAAAATCAATCCCGTAATAATACATAACTCCACGGACAAATGGGTGGATGGGAAACCCGAGCCCGCAGACGAAATGGGAAAGGAACACGACTCTATCGTGAGGCTCCGAAGTAGGGACGACCTTTCCCGCCGGTGGGAGACGGTGGCCGATCTTCTTGGCCAGATACCCGGCTTCCCGGAGATTTTTGATATCCTTCTCCCGGACGGTAGAGGCCATCCATCTGCCTCCTGCTCCGGATCCGGACATCTTTGGAGAACTTCTCTTCGACAGAAAAGAAGAAGGCTTGGGCGTTAGGGCTCGAGCAGAGGGGAATGAGTTAGCAGAAGAAGAAGGCGTGGGTAAAGAGGAAGAGAATTTATCTCTTTATAAGAGGTGGTACGAGCTTTTTGCGCCTCCCCACTTGCCTGGTGGAACCCGCTCACCTCCCACTCACCGCGATTAGCGGTGCGGTTGGATTATCCACACCCGTGTTGATGAGAATCCCGTGATAAGGGGACATGATCTCTGCTTTGACAAGGCGTGTCAAAGAAACCGCCCCACAATACGCGCTGTGGCTGGTTGTGGGAAAAATAGTTTGAATAATGACCTGGCTGTAATGACATATCACGTCGTCTATAAGTTGTCAGCTGAAATATCATTCTCTCTACGGTGGTATGTGAAGATCATTTTGCAGAACCGGACACGGTCTACGTGTTCGATAATAACCTTGGAGTATTCGGAGAAGGAACCCGCCTTGCAATGCCGAAGACAAGACTGCACGCCAGACTCATCGTCATTGAAGCCTGGTTCAGGGCTACTGAGGGAGTCCTGGATTAGGGGGTATCCGGACAGCCGGACTATATACATCGTCTAGACTATTGAAGCGTGAAGATAAAAGACTCAAGACTTCGGCCCGTGTCCGGATGGGACTCTCCTTTGCGTGGAAGGACAAGCTTGGCGATCCGGATATTATATTTCCTTCCTTGTAACCGACTCCATGTAAACCCTAGCCCTCTCCGGTGTCTATATAAACCGAAGAGGATGGTCCTTAGAAGATCGATCACAATTACAATCATACCATCATAGGCTAGCTCTTAGGGTTTAGCCTCTACGATCTCGTGGTAGATCTACTCTTGTACTACTCATATCTTCAATATTAATCAAGTAGGAAGTAGGGTTTTACCTCCATCGAGAGGGCCAGAACCTGGGTAAACATTGTGTCCCTTGCTTCCTGTTTCCATCATCCTAAGACGCACAGATCGGGACCCCCTAACAGAGATCCGCCGGTTTTGACACCGACAGTCGTATCAGGCCAGATCGCTATCGGCCTCCGGAGCTTCCGTCGTTGCGTGAATCAAGGTGATGGTGAGGTCAGAGGGTCTTACCGGGCCCGACTTGTTGACCGCCTTCATGGTGCGCCGGGTGCTCCCGCGCCAAGTCCGCCCTCATATGATATGCCAGATGAGCGGGCATCGAGACCCAAGCCGGCTGTGCACCAAGGAGATGCCTCACGCGAAGGTAGCTCAATCGGTGAACTATTTCTCAAATTGCAAGCTCTTGGAGGAGGAGTGGCGGTTCGGCAAGGAGCCGTACTCGCGCGCGAATCCGCCGCCAGCGGTAAGTCTTCTTTTCTTCTTTTCTCTTTAGTTGACGAGTTCTCCTTGGCCGTCTTGACCAATCGGCTGTGAAACAGAGCACCCTCCTCCAGCCAGCAGCTGGCACCGCAGGGCTGGAGCGTCAGTTCCTTCCTGACCGGGAGGCGAGCGAAATGGATGACCCCAACTTGAGGGCGGCCGCCTTGGACGACGACGCCACAGGAGGAGGCGGCGATGCATGCGCCTTGGGAGCCGGGGCCAGCCTCGAGGACTGGTCGGACGACGATGAGGGAGAGGTCGCCCCAGGCCGCCAGCCGGCGTCCGACCAGCAGGGCGTGAGCTCATCCGCCGCACCGGCTGCCCGAGGCGGTGCGCAGAAATGCCGGGCCGCGCCGTCCATGTTCAGCAGCTGGCCGAAGAAGCGCAAGAGCTCGGCCGCGACGACCAAGCGAGAGGAAGCGGCCGCGAAGGCAACCCGCTTCCGCAAGGTGGTGAAGGAGACACAGATGGTTTCTGTGTAAGTGTCGATTCCCTCATGCATTCTTTCTTCCTTCTTGTAAGTGCTCTTATGATTTTTCTTCGTCTTGCTTAAAACAGAGCTCCGCTCTCTCTTGAGCGGTCGGCCGCCGCCTCTATGGTTGGGGCGGCGGGAGGCTCCACCAGCGCCCATCACGTGGACCCCTGTGCCAAGCTTCAGGCGGCAACGGAGAGGAACATGCGGGAGGCGTGGGAGGAGCAGGAGGCGTAGCAGCAGAGGGCGGCTATCGCCAAGGCAGCGCAAGAGGCGGCAGACGAGGCCGCGAGGGTGCAGGCCAACATCGCGGCCAAGGCCTAGGCGGGCGCCACGGCTGCAGCGCAGGCGGAGGAGGCCCTACGCAACCAACCCCCATAGTTCATCATTCCGCTCCGCATTGTGGCGCCTGAGGTATCGGTGGTGGTGCCAGAAGGAGCCGGCGGCGACCAGCCGGTTATGGAGAGGGAGGGGGGCGACGCCGTCGCCCTGGAGAAGGAGGAGATTCCGCCACCGCCAACTGCAGCGGACCAAGGCAGCCAGCCCAGCGTGCCACCCGTGCCGCCGACTGGAAGCGATACAGCTATGGGGACAGACCTCGTGGTCCGGTCTCCGGCACGCCAGCGTGTGGAGAAGGCGGCCTCAGCGCCGTAACCGCAGAGGGCCAGGGGCTCCAGCTCGTCGACCCAGGAGCTGGAGACGGCGAGTGTCAGCTCGCCGGACTGGACGCCGGGAGGTGGGACAGCCGTGCTGAACAAGGCAGCACAGGACATCCGGACTCGGCTTCCGGCTCAGGCCGCCGCCTTGAAGAACTACAACCAGGAGTTCCTGGCGACCCGGACAGCCATCCGGGTAAGCCTTTTACTTTTTGCTTCTTGCTCTTGTATTCTTCCGTGGGGGCGCGTCAGCGCACCCACTGGGTGTAGTCCCCGAGTTCCGGGTCGGCTGCTAAGCAGGCGGCCTGGAACTTCTAAGTAGACTCGGGTGCTGACTTGTCATTATCTGTTTGTCTATCCTTTTTGCAGGACTATCATAACCTCCGCGCAGCCGCCTTCAACTCCCACGTCCGGGAGCTGACTCAAAAGACCGCTGACCTGTCTGAGAGTCGGAGTGAGTTATTCTATCTTCTTTCTCTCGTGGGGGCGCGTCAGCGCACCCACTGGGTGTAGTCCCCAAGATTCGGGCCGACTGCTGAGCAATCGGGCCGGATCTTTTCTAGCGACTTCTTCCTTACTGTTTATTCTTCTTCGCGGCCAACGCCGCCCTGCAACAACAACTGTGAGAGGCCCAGACCGTGCTGCGCCAAGGAGGCAGAGTGCAGTGCCGCGGCTCAGGAGCGCGACCGCCTGGCCAAGAAGCTGGTTGACTAGGAGGCGACTCATAAGGCGGCCCTGCAGGCGGTGAAGGACAACGAGGCCGCCCTCCAAGCCGAGTACAAGACCGAGGCGGCGAACTAGGCCAAGTCAAGTTGGGCGCTGAACGACGGCTACGGCCAAATCGAAGTCATGGTTGACGGTAAGCTGCCTTCCTCTTTTTCCCTTTGTTTGCCGCCTGTTGCTTGGTCCGACTTCTGACTTTGTATTCTCTTTTCTTTTTCGCTCAGAGTACTTCCCCGACTAGTCTGTTGCCGCCAGCCAGGCCATCAAGGCCCACCACAATGCACAGAGCCAGGCTGGTGCCGAAATTGCGCCGAATGGTCGCCGAACGCTTGACGAGTAGCTCTTGGCCATCCAGGCTCATCTCCAGCCGGCCCACCGGATGCTCCGCTGCCTTCAGCGCGCTAGGGCTCAGGTGCTTTCTGCCCTCTGGCCTGACAACACGATTACCCACACTCCTACCCGAACAGCCGACTGGCTGGAGGTGGCAGTCGGCCGCTTCGAGGCGTGGAAGGCTTCTGCGGCCCGGGCAGGCGCTAGGCGGGCGTTGGAGTTCGTCCGAGTGTAGTACCCTGGGCTGGACCTGTCTCAGCTGGCCACGTTCCGGCAGGAGGCCCATGAAGAGCTGGTGGCGGTGCGGCCGGCTATCATTCATCGCGCTATGGCGATTGCCGAGTACACTGGCACTAGCGTCTTCATCCCCGAGTTGAACGACGACGATGCTGAGTTGCTGGCGGACTGGTTTGGGCTGAACCTGGCGGACGGTGAAGACTTGACGGAGGAGATCGACTCCAGCGACGAGGGTGAGGAGGAGGAGGATGAGGACGGTGAAGACGCCGCGCCGAACGGTGGAGAGGCCGGCCAGCCCCAGCCTGGCCGTGCCTCCAGCAATGAGGCATGTGCAAACACGCCAACTGCCGGCAATGATCAAGCCTAGACTCGCCACCCGGCCACTCCTCCAGCCAGCGCCACCGTCTCCACTGACCTGCCAAGCTCGCCTGTTGCACCCTTGGCCTGAGCGGCCAATTTTATCTTTGCTTTCCTGCTTGTCAGTCTTTTTGAACAATGTTCGTTAAATTTGCGCAGTTCCACCCACTGGGGGTGTATTCAAACTAAGTTGAATCCTGGCCTTTGAAGGCCTTTTGTGTAAATATAGTCTTGCATGTGCTATGCTGGTGTCAACTTTCGACTTTGCTTGCTTTAAATCTTTTTCCGGCTGTTTCCTTTTCCGCCCTCCCTTGGTCGCCGCCTTCCCAGGCGGACAGCTGCTCTGCAGTCTATGGCTAGGAAAGTACTTGGCCGTGTGGGAGGGCAAGTACTTTAGCTTTCTTAGATTGTGTCAAGGTGAGTGGGAAGCTGTTCAACCGGCTGCTTAGCAGTCGGTTGGCAGGGTGGGGAGCCGGCTTGTGTTATGTAAGTCCATTGGTCCTTAGCCGTTTTTCGTGTGGGCATCATTTCCTACCTTTAGCTCTTACCAGTTGAACAGCCGCTTCTGCGAGCTGTGACTTTCAGCAAGAGAGGGCTTAGGTGCCGGCACACTACTTGTTTGACTGCAGGTGGTGCTTAACATAATTCAAGGCGACAAGTCCCCGAGCCGACTGGTTGAACCCGGTGCCAGACGAAAGAACAAATGTACTAACACATTCATAGGCATGATACTCATCATATAGATAAAGGAAAAGGGTAGTCCCCGAGTGCTCCTCGGGGGACCCGATGTCTTGTACTTAATACAAAAGATAGGGTGGTACGTACTGCATTAACTGTAAAATCTTCGTAGGAGATTGGCATTCCATGGGCGTTCCGACTCCTTGCCGGAATCATCTCTCTTGCGTGCATTGGGCTTCTGTGCATTGATCAAGTAGTAGGAGTCGTTTCCCAAGGCCTTGCTGATGATGAAGGGGCCTTCCCAAGGGCTAGAGAGCTTGTGCTGGCCGGCTGTTCGCTGGATCAACCGGAGCACAAGGTCGCCCTCTTGGAAGGATCTTGGCTTGACCTTCCGACTGTGGTAGTGACGGAAACCCTGCTGGTAGATGGCAGACCGGCTGAGTGCTAACAGCCGGCCCTCTTCTAGCAGGTCAACACCGTCTTCTCGTGCTTCCTTCGCCTCTGCTTCTTTGTACATGGTGACTCGAGGTCAGTTGGGATGACAACCTCGGCACCATACACAAGGAAGAAGGGAGTGAAGGCGGTTGATTTGTTCGGAGTGGTACGCAAGCTCCAGAGGACGGCCGGCAGCTCCTCGAGCCAGCAGCCGGCAGATTGCTCCAGTGGCTCAACCAGTTGGTGCTTGATGCCGGAGAGGATGAGGCCGTTTGCTCGCTCGACTTGGCCGTTTGACTGCGGATGGGCAATGGATGCTAAGTCCAGTTAGATGCCCTGCGTCGCTCAGAAATGAGCCAACGCTCCTTTGGCAAAATTCGTGTTGTTGTCGGTGATGATGTTGTGTGGTATGCCATACCAGGTGGTGATGTCTGTGATGAATGTCACAGCAGTCGGCCCATTCAACTTCTTGATTGTCTTTGCTTAAATCCACTTGGTGAATTTGTCTATGGCGACAAGCAGATGCGCCATGCCGCCACGTGCCGTCTTGAATGGGCCCAACATTTCCAGCCCCCAGATGACAAAGGGCCAGGTGAGGGGGATGGTCTTGAGTGTAGAAGCCGGCAGGTGTTGCTTGGAGCTGAAAACTTGGCACCCTTTGCAGTGTTTGACCAACTCTTTGGCGTCTTCCAAAGCATTCGGCCAGAAGAAACCATGGCGGAAAGCTTTGGCGATGAGTGATCTTGAGGCGGCGTGGTGGCCGCACTCGCCTTGATGGATGTCTTTTAGGATTGCGATGCCCTTCTCTGGCTCGACGCAACGCTGGAAGACTCCAGTCACACTACGCCTCACGAGCTCTCTGTTCACTATTGTGTATGCTCCAGCTCGGCGTTGAACTTGTCTTGCTGAGATCTTGTCAGTCGGCAGCTCTCTGTTTACCAGAAAGTTGAGGATGGGCTGGGCCCATGATGGAGCTGCGACTTCTTCTATTGCCAACATGACTGCTACGACAAGGGCGGTTGGGTTGGGAGGTGGAGGGTTGGAGTCGGCCACCGCCAGTTGTGTCGTTGAAGTCCCCGGGCCGACTGCTGCAGTCCGTGGGCCGGTTTCTGAAGTCCCCGGGCCGGTTGCAACCGTAGTAGTCCCAAGCCACCTGCCAAAGTCCCCGAGCCGCCTGTTGAAGTCCCCAAGTCGGATCCGACTGTATTAGGGTCAGGCGGCACGAAGATAGAGTCTAATTCTAGAGACGGCTTGACAGATAGCTTGAAGAGGTGCTAAAGGGAGACGCCGGTTGGTATAGCTTGCCGGGTGGAGCCGATTCGTGCCACGACATCTGCTTGCACGTTGTCAGCCCGTGGCACGTGGAGGAACTCACACCCTTCAAAATATCCACTGAGCTACTGAACGAGGAAGTAGTAGCTCGCCATGATTGCGTCCTTGGCATCCCAATCGCTAGACGACTGTTGAATCACCAAGTATGAGTCGCCATAGCACAGGACCCGGCGGATGCCGAGTTCTTTGGCCAGCCGGAGTCCATGTATGAGCGCCTCATACTCGGCCACGTTGTTGGAGGTGGCAAAATGGATTTTCAACGTGTATTTGAGCTTGTCGCCTTTGGGAGAGGTGAGGACGTTGCCGGCTCCCAAATCGGTGCGCATCTTGGATCCGTTGAAGTGCATCCACTAATGGGTGGAGTCGGGTGTTGGTGGCAGGTACTGGGTCTCAGCCTAGTCGACTAGGAAGTCGGCTAGCACTTGGAACTGGATGGCGGTGCGAGGCTAGTAGAGGATGGTGTAAGGAGCCAGCGCAATGGCCCACATGGCCACCCGGCCAGATGCATCCCGACTGCCCATAATCTCGGCAAGCGGGGCAGTGCAATCGACCGTGATGGGGTGCTCTTGAAAGTAGGGCTTGAGCTTCTTGGCGGCAAAGTACATGTTGGGGAACATAGTAATTTCAAAAAAATTCCTACGCACACGCAAGATCATGGTGATGCATAGCAACGAGAGGGGAGAGTGTTGTCCACGTACCCTCGTAGACCGTAAGCGGAAGCGTTATGACAACGCGGTTGATGTAGTCGTACGTCTTCATGATCCGACCGATCCAAGCACCGAACGTACGGCACCTTCGAGTTCAGCACACGTTCAACTCGATGACGATCCCCGGACTCCGATCCAGCAGGGTGTCGGGGATGAGTTCCGTCAGCACGACGGCATGGTGACGATGATGATGTTCTACTGACGCAGGGCTTCGCCTAAGCACCGCAATGATATGACCAAGGTGGAATATGGTGGAGGGGGGCACGGCACACGGCTAAGGAACGATCACGTTGATCAACTTGTGTGTCTAGAGGCGCCCCCTGCCCCTGTATATAGAGGAGGGAGGGGAGGTGCGTCCGGCCCCCTAGGGGTGCGCCTAGAGGAGTCCTACTCCCACCGGGAGTAGGACTCCCCCCTCTTGCCTTGGTGGAGAAGGAAAGGGGGGAGGGGAAAGAGGAAAGGGGGGCGCCGCCCCCCTTCCTTGTCCTATTCGAACTAGGGGGGGAGGGGGCGCGCGGCCTGCCCTGGCCAACCCTCCTCTTCTCCCTCATGGCCCATGTAGCCCCATTAACCCCTGGGGGGGTTCCGGTAACCTCCCGGTACTCCGGTAAAATCCCGATTTCACCCGGAACGTTTCCGATATCCAAATATAGGCTTCCAATATATCAATATTTATGTCTCGACCATTTCGAGACTCCTCGTCATGTCCGTGATCACATCCGGGACTCCGAACAACCTTCGGTACATCAAAACTTATAAACTCATAATAAAACTGTCATCGTAACTTTAAGCATGCGGACCCTACGGGTTCGAGAACTATGTAGACATGACCTAGAACTGTTTCCGGTCAATAACCAATAGCGGAACCTGGATGCTAATATTGGCTCCTACATATTCTACGAAGATCTTTATCGGTCAAACCGCATAACAACATACGTTGTTCCCTTTGTCATCGGTATGTTACTTGCCCGAGATTCGGTCGTCGGTATCTCAATACCTAGTTCAATCTCGTTACCGGCAAGTCTCTTTACTTGTTCCGTAATACATCATCTCACAACTAACTCATTAGTTGCAATGCTTGCAAGGCTTAAGTGATGTGCATTACTTAGAGGGCCCAGAGATACCTCTCTGACAATCGGAGTGACAAATCCAAATCTCGAAATACGCCAACCCAACAAGTACCTTCGAAGACACCTGTAGAGCACCTTTATAATCACCCAGTTACGTTGTGACGTTTGGTAGCACACAAAGTGTTCCTCTGGTAAACGGGAGTTGCATAATCTCATAGTCATAGGAACATGTATAAGTCATGAAGAAAGCAATAGCAACATACTAAACAATTAAGTGCTAAGCTAATGGAATGGGTCAAGTCAATCACATCATTCTCCTAATGATGTGACCCCGTTAATCAAATGACAACACATGTCTATGGTCAGGAAACATAACCATCTTTGATCAATGAGCTAGTCAAGTAGAGGCATGCTAGTGACACTCTATTTGTTTATGTATTCACACAAGTATTATGTTTCCGGTTAATACAATTCTAGCATGAATAATAAACATTTATCATGATATAAGGAAATAAATAATAACTTTATTATTGCCTCTAGGGCATATTTCCTCCAGTCTCCCACTTGCACTAGAGTCAATAATCTAGATTACATAGTAATGATTCTAACACCCATGGAGTCTTGGTGTTGATCATGTTTTGCTCGTGGAAGAGGCTTAGTCAACGGGTCTGCAACATTCAGATCCGTATGTATCTTGCAAATTTCTATGTCTCCCACCTGGACTAGATCCCAGATGGAATTGAAGTGTCTCTTGATGTTCTTGGTCCTCTTGTGAAATCTGGATTCCTTTGCTAAGGCAATTGCTCCACTATTGTCACAAAAGATTTTCATTGGACCCGATGCACTAGGTATGACACCTAGATCGGATATGAACTCCTTCATCCAGACTCCTTCATTTGCTGCTTCCGAAGCAGCTATGTACTCCGCTTCACACGTAGATCCCGCCATGACGCTTTGTTTAGAACTGCACCAACTAACAGCTCCACCGTTCAATGTAAACACATATCCGGTTTGCGATTTAGAATCGTCCGGATTGGTGTCAAAGCTTGCATCAACATAACCATTTACGATGAGCTCTTTGTCACCTCCATATACGAGAAACATATCCTTAGTCCTTTTCAGGTATTTCAGGATGTTCTTGACCGCTGTCCAGTGATCCACTCCTGGATTACTTTGGTACCTCCCTGCTAGACTTATAGCAAGGCACACATCAGGTCTGGTACACAGCATTGCATACATGATGGAGCCTATGGCTGAAGCATAGGGAACATCTTTCATCTTCTCTCTATCTTCTACAGTGGTCGGGCTTTGAGTCTTACTCAACTTCACACCTTGTAACACAAGCAAGAACCCTTTCTTTTCTTGATCCATTTTGAACTTCTTCAAAACTTTGTCAAGGTATGTGCTTTGTGAAAGTCCAATTAAGCGTCTTGATCTATCTCTATAGATCTTAATGCCCAATATGTAAGCAGCTTCACCGAGGTCTTTCAATGAAAAACTCTTATTCAAGTATCCCTTTATGCTATCCAGAAATTCTATATCATTTCCGATCAGTAATATGTCATCCACATATGATATCAGAAATGCTATAGAGCTCCCACTCACTTTCTTGTAAATACAGGTGAGGGAGTCTTGGACTAGGGGGTGTCCGGATAGTCGAACTATCATCATCGGCCGGACTCCAAGACTATGAAGATACAAGATTGAAGACTTCGTCCCATGTCCGGATGGGACTTTCCTTGGCGTGGAAGGCAAGCTTGGCAACACGGATATGTAGATCTCCTACCATTGTAACCGACTCTGTGTAACCCTAGACCTCTCTGGTGTCTATATAAACTAGATGGATTTAGTCCATAGGACGAACAACAATCATACCATAGGCTAGCTTCTAGGGTTTAGCCTCCTTGATCTCGTGGTAGATCTACTCTTGTAATACCCACATCATCAATATCAATCAAGCAGGACATAGGGTTTTACCTCCATCAAGAGGGCCCGAACCTGGGTAAAACATCGTGTCCCTTGTCTCCGGTTACCATCCGCCTAGACGCACAGTTCGGGACCCCCTACCCGAGATCCGCCGGTTTTGACACCGACATTGGTGCTCTCATTGAGAGTTCCTCTGTGTCGTCACCGATAGGC
The DNA here is from genome assembly GCF_002162155.2 of Triticum dicoccoides. NCBI lineage: Eukaryota > Viridiplantae > Streptophyta > Magnoliopsida > Poales > Poaceae > Triticum > Triticum dicoccoides. Next base: position 59,656,088 of record NC_041389.1, on the reverse strand, counting down.
TCGATGGCTTCTTCGATCATCAACAACGACGCAGTCCAGGGTGGGACCTTTCTCCCCGGACAGATCTTCGTATTCGGTGGCTTTGCACTGCGGGCCAATTCACTTGGCCATCTGGAGCAGATCGAAAGCTACGCCCTTGGCCGTCAGGTCAGATTTGGAAGTTTGAACTTCACGGCTGACATCCGCGGAGACTTGATCTTCGATGGATTCGAGCCATAGCCGAGCCTGCCGCACTGTCACGGTGGGCATGATTTAGCTCTACAGCCAGACAGTGCCCTGGAGGCCGCACACGAGTCCGCTCCGATCCTCAATTCGGAGCCGGCTGTGCAGATCGAGGACGGGTGGCTAGACACTGCCTCGAGGGCTGCAACCTCTACGGCGATGGAGCCGAATACTGACCTTGTCCCTCGTGAAGTTCGTGACTCTGAGGCGCCGGACTCCTCGCTGGACTCCGAACCTCCCGCGCCCCCTCCAATCAAATCCGATTGGGCGCCGATCATGGAGTTCACCGCTGAGGACATCTTTCAGCACTCACCTTTCGGCGACATCTTGAGTTCTCTAAAGTATCTCTCGTTATTAGGAGAGCCCTGGCCGGACTGCGGTCAGGACAGTTGGGATGCGGACGACGAAGAAATTCAAAGCCCACCCACCACCCACTTAGTAGCCACTGTCGACGATCTAACCGACATGCTAGACTTCAACTCCGAAGACATCGACGGTATGGACGACGATGCCGAAGATGACCAAGAACCAGCGCCTACTGGGCACTGGAAAGCCACCTCATCATATGACATATACATGGTGGATATCCCAAAGGATGGGAACGGTGAAGGAACAACGGAGGATGACCCCTCCAAGAAACAGCCCAAGCACCGTCGTCAGCAGCGCTGCTCTAAATCCCGCCACAGCAAGAATGGAGATTCCGGCACCGGAGATAATAACACCCCAGACAGTGCCAAAGACAACCCCCTCCAGCAAGATTCAGCACAGGAGGACGGAGACGCCAGCCCTCATGAGAGAGCAGCAAACGAAGAGGTAGAGTATTACATGCCTCCCTCCGGAGACGAGGCAAGCCTCGATGACAACGAATTCGTCGTGCCTGAGGATCCCGTCGAACAAGAGCGTTTTAAACGCAGGCTTATGGCCACGGCAAACAGCCTCAAGAAAAAGCAGCAGCAGCTTAGAGCTGATCAAGATCTGCTAGCCGACAGATGGACTGAAGTCCTTGCGGCCGAAGAGCATGAGCTCGAACGCCCCTCCAAAAGCTACCCTAAACGCAAGTTGCTCCCCCGATTAGAGGAGGAGGCATATGAACCTGCATCACCAGCAGACAATACGGCTGACCGACCACCCCATGGCCGCGACAGAGAGGCCTCTAGGCCCTCCACTAGAACCGTACCCCGACAGCGCTCGAGAAGCACAAGGCCACAGGGGGACGCTCTGGACTTGCGAGATATATTGGAGGATAAGGCAAGACAATCAAGATCGATCTATGGATCGCGTGGGTGCCCCATGATACGTGACGACAACCGTCACGCCGGACACAGTAAGTCCGGCCGGGCCGAACACAGTAGACAAAGCTCTCTTGAACTTCGTCGTGATATCGCCCAATACAGAGGCGCCGCACACCCACTATGCTTCATAGATGAAGTAATGGATCATCAAATCCCCGAAGGGTTTAAACCCGTGAACATTGAATCTTATGATGGCACAACAGACCCCGCGGTTTGGATCGAGGACTATCTCCTTCATATCCACATGGCCCGCGGTGATGATCTTCACGCCATCAAATACCTCCCACTCAAGCTTAAAGGACCAGCCCGACATTGGCTTAACAACTTGCCAGCAGAGTCAATTGGGAGTTGGGAAGACCTGGAAGCCGCATTCCTTGATAACTTCCAAGGCACGTATGTGCGACCACCAGATGCTGACGACCTAAGCCATATAATTCAGCAGCCAGACGAATTGGCCAGGCAATTCTGGACATGGTTCCTAACTAAGAAAAATCAAATCATCGACTGCCCGGATGCGGAGGTCCTCGCAGCCTTCAAACATAACATCCGCGACGAGTGGCTTGCCCGGCACCTAGGACAAGAAAAGCCGAAATCCATGGCAGCCCTCACATCACTCATGACCCGCTTCTGCGCGGGTGAGGACAGCTGGCTAGCTCGCAGCAACAACCTCAGCAAAAATTCTGGCAGTCCGGATATCAAGGACCGCAATGGCAGGTCGCGTCACAACAAAAACAAACGCTGCATTAACGGCAATAATAGTGAGGATACGGCAATCAATGCCGGATTCAGAGGCTCCAAACCCGGTCAGCGGAAAAGGCCATTCAAAAGAACTACTCCGGGTCCGTCCAATTTGGACCGAATACTCGACCGCTCGTGCCAGATACATGGCACCCCCGAAAAGCCAACTAACCACACCAACAGGGACTGTTGGGTATTCAAGCAGGCAGGCAAGTTAATTGCCGAAAACAACGACAAGGGGCTGCATAGCGATGACGAGGAAGAGACCAGAACGCCGAACAATAGAGGACAAAAGGGTTTCCCCCCACAAGTGCGGACGGTGAACATGATATACGCAACCCACATACGCAAAAGGGAGCGGAAGCGTGCACTCAGGGATGTATACGCGATGGAGCCAGTCGCCCCGAAGTTCAATCCATGGTCCTCCTGCCCAATCACTTTTGATCGAAGGGACCACCCCACCAGCATCCGCCATGGCAGATTCGCCGCATTGGTTTTAGACCCAATCGTCGATGGATTTCACCTCACCAGAGTCCGGATGGACGGCGGCAGTAGCCTGAACCTACTTTATCAGGATACAGTGCGCAAAATGGGCATAGACCCCCCAAGGATTAAACCTACAAAGACGACCTTTAAAGGCGTCATACCAGGTGTAGAGGCCAATTGTACAGGCTCAGTTACACTGGAAGTGGTCTTCGGATCCCCGGATAACTTCCGAAGCGAGGAGTTAATCTTCGACATAGTTCTGTTCCGCAGCAGCTATCATGCTCTCCTCGGACGTACCGCGTTTGCAAAGTTCAACGCGGTGTCGCACTACGCATACCTCATGCTCAAGATGCCAGGCCCTCGAGGAGTCATCACGGTCAACGGAAACACTGAACGCTCTCTCCGAAAGGAGGAACATACAGCGGCTCTCGCGGCAGAAGTACAGTGCAGCCTCTTAAGGCAATTCTCGAGTCCGGCCGCTAAGCGACCGGACACGGCTAAACGCGCCCAGAGTAACCTACAACAAGACCACCTGGCACGTTCCGAGCACGCGTAGCAATGCGGCCCCAACCCCAGCCCCTGCAAAATTTCAAGACAGGTCATTCGCGTACATCATTACGCTCTGGAGATACCATGGGCATAGGGGGAGGGGCACGACCACGATAGGCCAAGAATGCGGCTTAACCACACCAGGGGCTCTCAAGTGTGTCGTTCTTTTTTTCTCTCTTTTTCTTTTTTTTACCCGCAGGACTCCGTTCATCAGAGGCCCTGTCCGACAGTAGACCTGCCGAACTCACGATGCAACAACCAAGGAAGGAGAAAGGCTACGACAAATATCCAGGTGGTCTCCATTACGAGCATTAAATCTGTTTAATACACCATTCCGCAGCCTACCCCTGGTGGGGGACATGATTAATAGTCCCATCCCTTGCTTATCGCACCATTTGTGTCGTTCTGCATTCACAGCAGTATTTCTTGAATAAACAATGCAACACCTTTTTGCTTATAATTGCATTTCTTTCTTATACATATATGACATGTTGCATCCGTACACTTTGGTACGGCTAAATACACCAGGGGCTTATGCTTCCCGCATCATGGTGTGATAAGTCCGAACACTTTCACAAGTGCGGCACCCCGAACTTATAGCATTATATGCATCGTCTCCGAATCATGTCTTGGGTCAATAGTTGGGTTTGCCCAGCTCCCATGTTTTGGTACCTTATGTTCCGTAGTATCGGCTAAGGTAGCACTGGGAGAACCACTGCGATTGCGCCCCAGTTGAGCTGGGCAAGCGCCTCAGTGGAGAAAGCTAAAACTGACCCTCATGATGAGCCGAGAGCCAGTCGCTGTTCGAGAGGTTTTTTCGAGTCCCTAAAGACTTATGCCGCTTAGAGCGAGGAACCGGCTTTGTCCGGCCCATGCGTGGATAGCGCCCCAAATTCGGCCTTCCGAACACTAGGGGCTTCGCCGAAATTTAAAATTATAGAATTCTATGGCTAAGTGAGAGGTTCAAGCATTATAAGTCCGGTTTCCTTGTTCGTTGTGTTGAGCGCCTCCCTAGATGGACCCAAAAATGGGAACAAGAGTGCTCAAATTTATCCCGAACACCCCAGCACTCGTGGCATGGGGGTTGAAGCCGACGACTTGCCGTCTCTCAGATTATATAAACGGCCGCACAGAAGGTAATATTTTAAATTAACAAGTGTTGCTTAGCGCATATGAACAAAGTTTTCAGCGCACAAGATAACAAAATGCGAGTCTACTCAAATATTACATCTTTGGAGCACTCACCCGCAATAATGCGGGCACCCTTCAGGACAGTCTTATAATACATCTCGGGCGTGCGATACTCCTTGCCCGGCGGTGGCGCGTCCGTCACAAGCTTCTCAGCATCCATCTTGCCCCATTGCACCTTTGGGCGGGCAAGGGCCCGATGGGCACCTTCAATGCAGGCGGAGTGCTCGATGACTTCAACCCATGGACACGCATCCACCAGCCGCCGCACCAGGCCGAAGTAGCTCCCAGGCATGGCCTCCTTAGGCCACAGCCGAACTATGAGGCCCTTCATGGCCTGTTCGGCCACCTTGTGGAGCTCGACTAGCTGCTTCAGCTGGTCACTAAGGGGCACCGGATGTCCGGCCTCAGCATACTGAGACCAAAAGACCTTCTCCATCGAGCTCCCCTCCTCGGCCCTATAGAAAGCAGCAGCATCGGACACGCTGCGGGGCAGATCTGTGAACGCTCCTGGAGAGCTCCGAATTCGGGTAAGTGATAGGTAATTCACACTCACATGCTTACTTTGCATGAAAAATGCCTTACCCGCCGCTATTTTCTTCAACGCCTCGATTTCCTGGAGGGCCTTGTAGGCTTCGGCCTTAGCGTCTTTGGCACTCTCAAGAGCCGATGCAAGCTCGGACTCTTGAGTCTTCGAGTCACGCTCCAAACTCTCATGTTTTTCCATGAGAGCCTGGAGCTCTTGCTGTACCTCCGCCACCCGCGCCTCCTGCTTCTCTCGCTCGGTGCGCTCAACGGCCGCATTACGTTCGGCCGCAGACACCGCCGCCTTCAGGGTCGCCACCTCGTTCGTGGCCCCTGCAATACCCACGTTATCCTTGTCATCTTTCTTGCAACCAAATCCTTTTCTGTAAGGTACAATTTTAATAAGGTGTAACTCACCTTCCTTATCCTCGAGCTGCTTCTTGGCACGGCCGAGCTCGTTCTCGGACTGCTTGAGGCTTTGCTTCAAAGTATTGACCTCCGCAGTCAGGGCGGTAGAGGTCAGCAACAGAGCCTGCAATCCCATATTGACATACTTTTTTTATGACTCCTGTGTATATCTTTTTAGATCGTCAGTCCGACTTTTCTTTCCGAATACCGAACCGAGCATCAGGGGCTACTGTCTATGCGGTACTATTTTACATATATCAAAATTCTTACCTCAAAGCCTGTTAGAAGGCTGCTGCAGGCTCCGGTCAGCCCACTCTTGGCGAGCTGAACCTTCTGAATCACCGCACTCATGACAGTGCGGTGTTCCTCTTCGATGGAGGCGCCGTTGAGCGCCTCCAGCAAGCTATCCGGCACCTCCGGTTGGACGGAGGCCGCCGGCGTCACGGTCTTGCCCTTCTTACGAAGGGGCCGCCCGCCGGACTCCGGAGCCACTACAGGTTCCGGGGCGGAGTCCGGTGCAAAGTCCGAGAGGTTGCCCTGCGGCACCTCCGGGGCCTCCTCCTCCTGGCGGGTCCCTTCCCGGGATCCCACCTCGGCATCATCCGCATCACGGGGGGTGGAGGCGGTCGGAAGAGAATCCATATCCGACGCACCCAAGGACCCGCTCGATGAAGCGGGAAGATCGTCCTTGGGCGGACTGCAGGGTTGTATGCGGCATTAGAAAGACACCATGTCGCGAAAAGAAAAATCATGAAGTTATTCGGGAATCCGGATACTTACGATCTCGCCAGTGGCTTGGCCCTTGGAGGCCAATCCTCGTCGTCGTCGCCGGCGTTGGCAGAGCAGTCCGGGGGAAGAGTCCTTCCCTTCTTGGACCCTCCGGCCTCCCTCATTGGGGAGGCCTTCCTTTTCTATCCTCCCCCCGCTGGGGGAGAGGCCTCCTTCTTCTCCTCCTCGCCTTTGTGGGAGGAGTCTGCCTCGGAGTCATCGTCCGAGGACACCTCAAAATGGGAACTCTTTCGAGTGCCCGTGGCCTTCTTCTCCGGCACCACGTGGGGTGCCGGAGCCAACAGCCCCATTAAGCGGGCGTCCGCTGGGTCTTCTGGCAATGGGGCCGGACAGATAGTCTGTTCGGCCTTCTTCAGCTAGTCCTGTCGAAGGAGGGGTTTAGATCCCGCATAGAGTCAAACTATGGAAAACAAGTGTCCCGTAAAGGGCAAAATCGCTTACCTCGCTAGCCGTTTGGAACCCACCTTCGATGGAGGGGGCGTGGCAACGGGCGCAGTTGGGTTACCCATGTCCGTATTAATGAGAATCCCGAAATAAGGGGAACACGATCTCTGCTTCGACAAGACGTGCCAAGGAAACTGCTTCGCTAAACACGCTAAGGTGGTACAATAAAAACAATTCGAGTAAAGACTTGCTAGTGGTGTGACGTCACGCCACAAAATACGTCAGCAGATTGAACTTGTGTAAATATTATTCTCCCTACGGTGGTATGTGGAATTTATTTTGCAGAGCCGGACACTATCCTGGTGTTCACAATCTTCTATAAATTATTCGGAGAAGGAACCCGCCTTGCAATGCCGAAGACAATATGCGCGCCGGACTCGTCATCATTGAAGCCTGGTTCAGGGGCTACTGAGGGAGTCCTGGACTAGGGGGTGTCCGGATAGCCAAACTATTATCATCGGCCGGACTCCAAGACTATGAAGATACAAGATTGAAGACTTTGTCCCGTGTCCGGATGGGACTTTCCTTGGCATGGAAGGCAAACTTGGCAATACAGATATGTAGATCTCCTACCATTGTAACCGACTCTATGTGACCCTAGCCCTCTCCGGTGTCTATATAAACCGGATGGCTTTAGTCCATAGGACGAACAACAATCATACCATAGGCTAGCTTCTAGGGTTTAGCCTCCTTGATCTCGTGGTAGATCTACTCTTGTAATACCCACATCATCAATATCAATCAAGCAGGACATAGGGTTTTACCTCCATCAAGAGGGCCCGGACCTGGGTAAAACATCGTGTCCCTTGTCTCCTGTTACCATCCGCCTAGACGCACAGTTCAGGACCCCCTACCCGAGATCCGCCGGTTTTGACACCGACAACAGGCTTCTACAAAAGTCTGTACAAAACCAAATGCTTTGATCACACTATCAAAGCATTTATTCCAACTCCGAGAGGCTTGCACCAGTCCATAAATGGATCGCTAGAGCTTGCACACTTTGTTAGTTCCCTTTGGATCAACAAAACCTTCTGGTTGCATCATATACAACTCTTCTTCCAAAAACCCGTTCAAGAATGCAGTTTTGACATCCATCTGCCATATTTCATAATCATAAAATGTGGCAATTGCTAACATGATTCGGACAGACTTAAGCATCACTACGAGTGAGAAAGTCTCATCGTAGTCAATCCCTTGAACTTGTCAAAAACCTTTTGCGACAAGTCGAGCTTTGTAGACAGTAACATTACCGTTAGCGTTAGTCTTCTTCTTGAAGATCCATTTATTTTCAATTGCTTGCCGATCATTGGGCAAGTCAACCAAAGTCCACACTTTGTTCTCATACATGGATCCCATCTCAGATTTCATGGCCTCAAGCCATTTTGCGGAATCTGGGCTCACCATCGCTTCTTCATAGTTCGTAGGTTCATCATGGTCCAGTAACATGACTTCTAGAACAGGATTACTGTACCACTCTGGTGCGGATTTTATTCTGGTTGATCTATGAGGTTTAGTAACAACTTGATCTGAAGTTCCATGATCATCATCATTAACTTCCTCACTAATTGGTGTAGGTGTCATAGGAACAGATTTCTGTGATGAGCTACTTTGCAATAAGGGAGGAGGTACGGTTACCTCATCAAGTTCTACTTTCCTCCCACTCACTTCTTTCGAGAGAAACTCCTTCTCTAGAAAGGATCCACTCTTAGCAACGAATGTCTTGCCTTCGGATCTGTGATAGAAGGTGTACCCAACTGTTTCCTTTGGGTATCCTATGAAGACACATTTCTCCGATTTGGGTTCGAGCTTATCAGGTTGAAGTTTTTTCACATAAGCATCGCAGCCCCAAACTTTTAGAAACGACAACTTTGGTTTCTTGCCAAACCACAGTTCGTAAGGCGTCGTATCAACGGATTTTGATGGTGCCCTATTTAACGTGAATGCGGCCGTCTCTAAAGCGTAACCCCAAAACGATAGCGGTAAATCAATAAGAGACATCATAGATCGCACCATATCAAGTAAAGTACGATTACGACGTTCGGACACACCATTACGTTGTGGTGTTCCGGGTGGCATGAGTTGCGAAACTATTCCACTTTGTTTCAAATGTAGACCAAACTCGTAACTCAAATATTCTCCTCCACGGTCAGATCGTAGAAACTTTATTTTCTTGTTACGATGATTTTCAACTTCACTCTGAAATTCTTTGAACTTTTCAAACATTTCAGACTTATGTTTCATTAAGTAGATATATCCATATCTGCTTAAGTCATCTGTGAAGGTGAGAAAATAACGATATCCGCCACGAGCCTCAACATTCATTGGACCACATACATCTGTATGTATGATTTCCAATAAATCTGTTGCTTTCTCCACTGTACTAGAGAACGACGTTTTAGTCATCTTGCCCATAAGGCACGGTTCGCAAGTACCAAGTGATTCACAATCAAGTGGTTCCAAAAGTCCATCAGTATGGAGTTTCTTCATGCGCTTTACGCCGATATGACCTAAACGACAGTGTCACAAATAAGTTGCACTATCATTATCAACTCTGCATCTTTTGGCTTCAACATTATGAATATGTGTATCACTACTATCGAGATTCATCAAAAATAGACCACTCTTCAAGGGTGCATGACCATAAAAGATATTACTCATATAAATAGAACAACCATTATTCTCTAATTTAAATGAATAACCGTCTCGCGTCAAACAAGATCCAGATATAATGTTCATGCTCAATGCTGGCACCAAATAACAATTATTTAGGTCTAATACTAATCCCGAAGGTAGATGTAGAGGTAGCGTGCTGACCACGATCACATCGACTTTGGAACCATTTCCCACGCGCATCGTCACCTCGTCCTTGACCAGTGTTTACTTAATCCGTAGTTCCTGTTTCGACTTGCAAATATTAGCAATAGAACCAGTATCAAATACCCAGGTGCTACTACGAGCTCTAGTAAGGTACACATCAATAACATGTATATCACATATACCTTTGTTCACCTTGCCATCGTTCTTATCCGCCAAATACTTGGGGCAGTTCCGCTTCCAGTGACCAGTCTGCTTGCAGTAGAAGCACTCAGTTTCAGCCTTAGGTCCAGACTTAGGTTTCTTCTCCTGAGCAGCAACTTGCATGCTGTTGTTCTTGAAGTTCCCTTTTTTCTTCCCTTTGCCCTTTTTCTTGAAACTAGTGGTCTTGTTTACCATCAACACTTGATGCTCCTTCTTGATTTCTACCTCCGCAGCTTTTAGCATCGCGAAGAGCTCAGGAATTGTCTTTTCCATCCCTTGCATATTATAGTTCATCACAAAGCTTTTGTAGCTTGGTGGCAGTGATTGGAGAATTCTGTCAATGATGCTATCATCCGGAAGAATAACTCCCAGTTGAATCAAGTGATTATTATACCCAGACATCTTGAGTATATGCTCACTGACAAAATTGTTCTCCTCCATCTTGCAGCTATAGAACTTATTGGAGACTTCATATCTCTCAATCCGGGCATTTGCTTGAAATATTAACTTCAACTCTTGGAACATCTCATATTCTCCATGACGTTCAAAACGTCGTTGAAGTCCCAGTTCTAAGCCGTAAAGCATGGCACACTGAACTATCGAGTAGTCATCATCTTTGCTCTGCCAGACATTCACAACATCTGGTGTTGCTCCTGCAGCAGGCCTGGCACCCAGCGGTGCTTCCAGGACGTAATTCTTCTATGCAACAATGAGGATAATCCTCAAGTTACGGACCCAGTCCGTGTAATTGCTACCATCATCTTTCAACTTTGCTTTCTCAAGGAACGCATTAAAATTCAACGGAACAACAGCACGGGCCATCTATCTACAATCAACACATACAAGCAAGGTACTATCAGGTACTAAGTTCATGATAAATTTAAGTTCAATTAATCATATTACTTAAGAACTCCCACTTAGAAAGACATCTCTCTAATCCTTTAAGTGATCACGTGATCCAAATCAACTAAACCATAACCGATCATCACGTGAAATGGAGTAGTTTTCAATGGTGAACATCATTATGTTGATCATATCTACTATATGATTCACGCTCGACCTTTCGGTCTCAGTGTCCCGAGGCCATATCTGCATATGCTAGGCTCGAAAAGTTTAACCTGAGTATTCTGCGTGTGCAAAACTGGCTTGCACCCGTTGTAGATGGACGTAGAGCTTATCACACCCGATCATCACATGGTGTCTGGGCACGACGAACTTTGGCAATGGTGCATACTCAGGGAGAACACTTTTATCTTGAAATTTAGTGAGAGATCATCTTATAATGCTATCGTCAATCAAAGCAAGATAAGATGCATAAAAGATAAACATCACATGCAATCAATATAAGTGATATGATATGGCCATCATCATCTTGTGCTTGTGATCTCCATCTCCGAAGCACCGTCGTGATCACCATCGTCACCGGCGTGACACCTTGATCTCCATTGTAGCATCGTTATCGTTACGCCATTTATTGCTTCTACGACTAACGCTACCGCTTAGTGATAAAGTAAAGCAATTACAGGGCGTTTGCATTTCATACAATAAAGTGTCAACCATATGGCTCCTGCCAGTTGCCGATAACTTCAGTTACAAAACATGATCATCTCATACAATAAAATATAGCATCACGTCATGACCATATCACATCACAACATGCCCTGCAAAAACAAGTTAGACGCCCTCTACTTTGTTGTTGCAAATTTTACGTGGCTGTTACGGGCTTAGCAAGAACCGTTCTTACCTACGCATCAAAACCACAACGATAGTTTGTCAAGTTGGTGCTATTTTAACCTTCGCAAGGACCAGGCGTAGCCACACTCGGTTCAACTAAAGTGAGAGAGACAGACACCCGCCAGTCACCTTTAAGCACGAGTGCTCGTAATGGTGAAACTAGTCTCGCGTAAGCGTATGCGTAATGTCGGTCCGGGCCGCTTCATCTCACAATACCGCTGAACCAAAGTATGACATGCTGGTAAGCGGTATGACTTATATCTCCCACAACTCACTTGTGTTCTACTCGTGCATATGACATCTACGCATAAAACCAGGCTCGGATGCCACTGTTGGGGAACGTAGTAATTTCAAAAAAATTCCTACACACACGCAAGATCATGGTGATGCATAGCAACGAGAGGGGAGAGTGTTGTCCGCGTACCCTCGTAGACCATAAGCGGAAGCGTTATGACAACGCGGTTGATGTAGTCGTACGTCTTCACGATCCAACCGATCCAAGCACCGAACGTACGGCACCTCCGAGTTCAGGACACGTTCAGCTCGATGACGATCCCCGGACTCAGATCCAGCAGGGTGTCAGGGATGAGTTTCGTCAGCACGACGGCATGGTGACGATGATGATGTTCTACTGACGAAGGGCTTCGCCTAAGCACCGCAATGATATGACCAAGGTGGAATATGGTGGAGGGGGGCACCGCACACGGCTAAGGAACGATCATGATGATCAACTTGTGTGTCTAGAGGTGCCCCCCTGCCCCTGTATATAAAGGAGGGAGGGGAGGTGCGGCTGGCCCCCTAGGGGTGCGCCTGGAGGAGTCCTACTCCCACCGGGAGTAGGACTCCCCCCTCTTGCCTTGGTGGAGAAGGAAAGGGGGGAGGGGAAAGAGGAAAGGGGGGCGCCGCCCCCCTTCCTTGTCCTATTCGAACTAGGTGGGAGGGGGCGCGCGGCCTGCCCTGGCCAGCCCTCCTCTTCTCCCTCATGGCCCATGTAGCCCCATTAACCCCCGGGGGGTTCCGGTAACCCCCCCGGTACTCCGGTAAAATCCCGATTTCACCCGGAACGTTTCCGATATCCAAATATAGGCTTCCAATATATCAATATTTATGTCTCGACCATTTCGAGACTCCTCGTCATGTCCGTGATCACATCCGGGACTCCGAACAACCTTCGGTACATCAAAACTTATAAACTCATAATAAAACTGTCATCGTAACTTTAAGCGTGCGGACCCTACGGGTTCGAGAACTATGTAGACATGACCTAGAACTGTTTCCGGTCAATAACCAATAGCGGAACCTGGATGCTAATATTTGCTCCTACATATTCTACGAAGATCTTTATCGGTCAAACCGCATAACAACATACGTTGTTCCCTTTGTCATCGGTATGTTACTTGCCCGAGATTCGGTCGTCGGTATCTCAATACCTAGTTCAATCTCGTTACCGGCAAGTCTCTTTACTCGTTCGGTAATACATCATCTCACAACTAACTCATTAGTTGCAATGCTTGCAAGGCTTAAGTGATGTGCATTACCGAGAGGGCCCAGAGATACCTCTCCGACAATCGGAGTGACAAATCCTAATCTCGAAATATGCCAACCCAACAAGTATCTTCGGAGACACCTGTAGAGCACCTTTATAATCACCCAGTTACGTTGTGACGTTTGGTAGCACACAAAGTGTTCCTCCGGTAAACGGGAGTTGCATAATCTCATAGTCATAGGAACATGTATAAGTCATGAAGAAAGCAATAGCAACATAATAAACGATCAAGTGCTAAGCTAACGGAATGGGTCAAGTCAATCACATCATTCTCCTAATGATGTGACCCCGTTAATCAAATGACAACACATGTCTATGGTCAAGAAACATAACCATCTTTGATCAATGAGCTCGTCAAGTAGAGGCATACTAGTGACACTCTGTTTGTTTATGTATTCACACAAGTATTATGTTTCCGGTTAATACAATTCTAGCATGAATAATAAACATTTATCATGATATAAGGAAATAAATAATAACTTTATTATTGCCTCTAGGGCATATTTCCTTCAGTACACGCCATAGCACATCTTCTGGTAGTGGGGGTAGGTCTACTTCGAGGTTGATAGCACTTCACTCAGGTAATACACCGACATCTGGACCAGCTGAACTCTGCCTTCTTCTGGGTGCTGAACCACGATGATAGTGCTGACCACTCGGCTGGTTGCGGCGACGTAAAGGAGCATAGGATATTTCTCAGTCGGCGCCACCAGGACAGGCGGCGTGGTCAACATCTTCTTCAACTGTGAAAGGCTTCGTCTGCCTGGTCGTTCCACTCGAAGTGAGTGGATTTCCTCATGAGCTGATACAGAGGGAGAGCCTTCTCCCCCGCTGACTAATGAAGCGGTTAAGTGTGGCCAGGCACCCGGTGAATTTTTGGACGTCGCAAAGCCGGGTGGGAATCTCCATCCTCTCTATGGCCTTGATTTTCACCGGGTTGCATTCGATGCCACGTTCAGAGACCAGGAAGCCAAGGAGTTGGCCGGCTGGTACCCCGAACACGCATTTTTCAGGGTTGAGCTTGATCTGAAATCGGCGCAAGTTTTCAAATGTTTCCTTGAGATCCTCTAGTAGGGTTCCGCGCTTCTCCGTCTTCACCACAATATCGTCTACGTAGACGTGGGCATTTCTGCCGAGTTGCTTGAGGAGGCATTTCCGCATGCAACACTAAAAAGTGGCACCGGCATTTCTTAGGACGAATGTCATAGTTAGGTAGCAAAAAGCTCCGAATGGCGTGATGAAGGGGATCTTCAGGCGGTCGGCTGGATCCAACTTGATCTGATGGTAACCTGAGTAGGCATCCAAGAAACTCAACAGCTTGCATCCGGCTGTGGAGTCTATCACTTGGTTAATCCGGGGCAAAGCAAACATATCTTTTGGGCAAACTTTGTTGAGGCTGGTATAATCTATAAACATGTGCCACTTCTTGTTCTTCTTCAGTACAAGGACTGGGTTGGCAAGCTATTCTGGAAAGAACACCTCCATAATGAAGCCAGCTGCCATAAGCCGGGCTATCTCTTCACCAACAATTCTTCTCTTCTCCTCCGACAGTCGGCGAAGGGGCTATTTGACTGGTTTTGCATCTGCTCGGACATGTAGCTTGTGCTCGGCAAAATCCGTTGGAACACCCAGCATGTCCTTGGGGGACCATGCAAAGATATCCCAATTCTCACGGAGGAAATCGACAAGCTCGCTTTCCTATTTGCCGTCGAGGTTTGTTCCTAGAACAGCCAACCTCTCTGGGTGCTCTGGGTCCAGAGGTATCTTCTTTGTTTGCTTGGCCGGATGGAAGGAGCCCTGAGCTTCCGACTTCTTGGGATCGGGCAATAGGTCCGGATGCTTGCCGGCCATGGCCACAACCCGGTCAAGGATCTTCTTCTCTGCAGCAATCACGAGGGACTCGGCCAACTGGCTACTGGCTGCAGCGCAGGCGGAGGATTTCTTGTAGTCTCCGACTATGGTGATGATGCCCTTGGATCTCGGCATCTTCATGTTGAGGTAAGGATAGTGGGGCACAACTATGAACTTGGCCAGGATAGGTCGGCCAAGCAAGGCGTGATAAGGGCTCTCTAGATCCACTACCTCAAACCAAGCTGCCTCACGACGGAAGTGATCTTTGTCTCCGAAGAGGACATCTAACTTGATCTTTCCGACCGGCGAGCATGACAAGCCGGGTACGATGCCATGGAAGACGGTCTGACTGGGCAAGAGCTGCTTCATCTTGATATTCAACTTCTCCACGGTGTCACGGTACAGGATGTTGATACTGCTTCCACCATCAATCAGAACTCGGGAGAAATGAGCAGCTCGCCTCTCTGTTGCAAAGGTGGCATCCAACACCAATACGTAAAAACCCGGAGACGTCATCACCTCTCGGTGATGGGCTCGGCTCTAGCTGATGGGCTTTTCAGACCAATGCATGAACTCTGGATCTTTGGAGGCGGCTGCATTGACCTCTTGGTGCTGTCGGCGCCGGCTACGCCTGTCTTCAGCTTGGCTCGTAAAGACGACATAGACTGCGTGCTCGTCAGGGAACTCATCTTGAATGGCTCTGACTGCTGGGCGGGCGGCCCGTTGCTGAGGAGCCGGAGGCGGCTGGCTTGCAGGCGGAGGAGGCAACAGTCCTTCGCCCTTGGAAATTCGAGTGAGCCAATGGCACTTCCAGGTTATGTGGTTGGACAGCTTCGCGCTGCAGTGGAATTTGCAGGGAGCATCAAGGGTTTGCTCGTAGGAGAAAGCAGGCTGCCAAACGAGCCTGCCGCCTTTCAGGCGGTTGGGCATAGGCTGTCCTTGAGGCTGCTCGTCCTCGACCGTGGCCACTTGCCGACTGGTGGAAGTCGGCATTGGAGCCTTGCGCTTGTTTTCGTTCTGATGCGGGCGCCGATTGGATTCGCCAGCTGGCGTTTTCGGAGCCGGGGGAAGCACCTTTCCTGAGGCGTCCACTCAGAGCTCGGTCTTCATTGAGGAGTCGGCGGTGGAGTATTTGTCTGCTATGATCAGCAGCTCGTCGAGTGTAGCCGGCTCGTCGCAGAGAAGTTGGTGCTTGAGAAGGGTGCCCTCTCGGCACCCGGCAGTGAAGTATTCTATTTCTTGCACCTCGTGCACCCCTTCACAGGAGTTGCGGAGCTCGGCCCAGCGCGCCAGGTAATCGCGTCTGGACTTGGTCGGGCCTTGGACACATAGGGAAAGCTGGCGTGGCTTGGGCGCCTGCTTGTACGTGCTGATGAAGTTGCGGATGAAGACTTCTGTGAAGTCCAGCCAGCTGTTGACGCTGTAAGGCTTGAGGTTGTTCAACCAGGTGCGTGCAGTGCCTTGATGCATGAGGGGGACGTACTTCACGGCAACGCGCCTGTTGCCGTTTGCAATGCTGACTGTAGTGGAGTAGTCGATCAGCCACTCTTCCGGCTTCACGGAGCCGTTGTATTTGGGCGTGTCTCTTGGGAGTGAGAACCGTTTGGGAAAGGGCTCGTCGCGGATGTGGGGGCCGAAACAGGGCGGGACAACATCATCATCTTCTTCTAGCGCCAGGGATCGCGCTAGGTGGTCAATCCGATGGCGGGCGTCGTTCTTGCCGATTCCTTCACGGCGGCCCAGCCGGCCGCTGAGCATTGGATGCTCAACAGGCGACGGGGTGGGATATCTCTCCCTGTGAGGCGGAGTAGGAGGCGGGTTATCACCTCGCCGCTCCATAGCTCGGGGGCGGCCTTTTGCGTCGAGCTCGATGGTGAGGCGCGTCCGACTGCGGCTAGCAGTTGGTGATACGTCTCCAACGTATCTATAACTTTTGATTGTTCCATGCTATTATATTACCCGTTTTGGATGTTTATGGGCTTTACTTTACACTTTTATATCATTTTTGGGACTAACCTACTAACCGGAGGCCCAACCCGTATTGCTATATTTTTTTGCCTATTTTAGTGTTTCGAAGAACAGGGATATCAAACGGAGTCCAAACGGAATGAAACCTTCGGGGGCGATCTTTTTGGAACAAACGTGATCCAGAGGACTTGGAGTGCAAGTCAAGAAGCAATCGAGGAGGCCACGAGGGTGGAGGGCGCCCCCCCCCTACTGGGCGTGCCCCCTATCTCATGGGCCCCTCGGGCGTCCACCGACCTACTTCTTCCTCCTATATATACCCACGTACCCCGAGAAGATCAAAAGCGGCAACGAAGAACTATTTCCACCATCGTAACCTTTTGTATTCACGAGATCCCATCTTGGAGCCTTCGCTAGCGCTCCGCCGGAGGGGGAATCGACCATGGAGGGCTGCTACATCAACACCATAGCCTCTCTGATGAGTTGTGAGTAGTTTACCACAGACCTTCGGGTCCATAGTTATTAGCTAGATGGCTTCTTCTCTCTCTTTGGATCTCAATACCATGTTCTCCTTGATCTTCTTGGAGATCTATTCGATGTAACTCTTTTTTTGCGGTGTGTTTGTCGAGACCTGATGAATTGTGGGTTTATGATCAAGTTTATCTATGAGAAATATTTGAATCTCATCTGAATTCTTTTTTGTGTGATTAAGTTATCTTTGCAAGTCTCTTCGAATTATCAGTTTGGTTTGGCCTACTAGATTGATCTTTCTTGCAATGGGAGAAGTGCTTAGCTTTGGGTTCAATCTTGCAGTGTCCTTTCCCAGTGACAGCAGGGGCAGCAAGGCACGTATTGTATTGTTGCCATCGAGGATAAAAAATGGGGTTTATATCATATTGCATGAGTTTATCCCTCTACATCATGTCATCTTTCTTAATGTGTTACTCTGTTCTTTATGAACTTAATACTCTAGATGCATGTTGGATAGCGGTCGATGTGTGGATTAATAGTAGTAGATGCAGGCAGGAGTCAGTCTACTTGTCACGGACGTGATGCCTATATACATGATCATGCCTAGATAATCTCATAATTATTCGCTTTTCTATCAATTGCTCACCCACCGTAATACTTATTCTATATTGAGAGAAGCCACTAGTGAAACCTATGGCCCCCGGGTCTATCTTTTATCATATAGGCTTTCAATCTACTTTTATTTGCATCTTTACTTTTCCAATCTATATTATAAAATACCAAAAATATATTTATCTTATCATATTATCTCTATCAGATCTCACTTTCGCAAGTGGCCGTGAAGGGATTGACAACCCCTTTATTGTGTTGGTTACGAGTTCTGGTTTGTTTGTGTAGGTGTGTGGGACCTTTGAGGAGCCTCCTACAGGATTGATACCTTGGTTCTCAAAATCTGACGGAAATACTTACGCTACTATTGCTGCATCACCCTTTCCTATTCAAGGAAAACCAACGCAAGCTCAAGACATAGCAAGAAGGATTTCTGGCGCCGTTGTCGGGGTGGTCTTTGCTCAAGCCAAGTGCCCATCACAAACTCATCTCCCTCGCATTTACATTATTTGACATTTGCCTTTCGTTTTCCTCTCCCCCACTTCACCCTTGCCGTTTTATTCGCCCTCTATTTCCCAATCTCCTCTCTCTTTCGCTTATCTTTTTGTGTGCCTGTTTGCCTTTATGGCTTTGCCTAAGAACACCGACCTTCATCTTAGAAGGTTGGAAGAGATTGAATCAAACATTAGAAATTTTATGACTTTACAATTTGAGCATAATAATTTCTTCAGAAAAGAGCTTAAAGAACAAAGAAGTTTTTTGGGGTTTATGAACAAGGAGCTTGATGATATGTCTAAAGAAATTTATGGTTTGGACTCTCAAATTACTCGACTTGAAAATTCTATAGCCCATATTTTTGATAAGCAAGCTACCTTAGTCAATAAGATGCTGCCAAACCAGAAAAGTTAGAAGAAAATAATGATGAAGATCTTAAAATTATTGATGTATCCCCTATTAAATCTTTGTTTTGCAATATGAATATTAATAATGATGGGACTGGAGATGAGTCAACTTTAGTTAAAAGGCGTCCCAATGATTCAGAGTTTTTAGATCTTGATGCTATATTTGGTAAAAGTGGGATTGGAGAGGTCAAGACTTTAAATAGCATTGAACCCACTATCTTGGATTTCAAGGAATTTAATTATGTTAATTGTTCTTTACAAGATTGTATTTCCTTGTTGCAATCTGTTGTGAATTCTCCTCATGCTTATAGTCGAATTAAAGCTTTTACCAAACATATTGTTAATGCCTTGATGCAATCTTTTGATGAAAAACTTAATTTGGAAGTTTCTATACCTAGAAAAATTTATGATGAGTGGGAACCTACTATAAATATTAAAATTAAAGATCATGCGTGTTATGCTTTATGTGATTTGGGTGCTAGTGTTTCCACGATTCCGAAAACTTTATGTGATATTCTAGATTTCCATGATCTTGATGATTGCTCTTTAAATTTGCACCTTGGGATTCCACCATTAAAAATCCATTGGGAAGGATCAATGATGTTCTCATTGTTGCAAATAGAAATTTGGTTCCCGTAGATTTTATCGTTCTTGATATAAATTGCAATCTTTCTTGTCCTATTATTCCTGGTAGACCTTTCCTTAGAACGATTGGTGCGATTATTGATATGAAAGAAGGGAACATTAGATTCCAATTTACATTAAGGAAAGGCATGGAGCACTTTCCAAGAAAGAAAGTTAAATTACCTTATGAATCTATCATGCGAGCTACTTATGAATTGAGTGCCAAAGATGGCACTACTTAGATCTATCCTCGCTTTTATGCCTAGCTAGGGGCGTTAAACGATATCGCTAGTTGGGAGGCAGCCCAATTTTATTTGTGTTTTTTGTTTTTCTTTCTGTTTAGTAATAAGTTTTGCATCTACCTTCTGTTTAGATGTGTTTTTATGTTTTAATTAGTTTTTGTACCAAGTAGAACCTATAGGATAACCTACGACGATAGTTAATTTGATTCTGCTAAAAATCAGAAACATTGCACGCACAAAAATAATTTTAGTAATTCAGAGAAATGTGATTTTGCGTTGATTCTCCAACGTATCTATAATTTTTGATTGTTCCATGCTATTATATTACCCGTTTTGGATGTTTATGGGCTTTACTTTACACTTTTATATCATTTTTGGGACTAACCTACTAGCCGGAGGCCCAGCCCGTATTGCTGTTTTTTTTGCCTATTTCAGTGTTTCAAAGAAAAGGAATATCAAACGGAGTCCAAACGGAATGAAACCTTCGGTGGCGATCTTTTTGGAACAAACGTGATCCAGAGGACTTGGAGTGCAAGTCAAGAAGCGGTCGAGGAGGCCATGAGGGCGGAGCCCCCCCCCCCTACTGGGCACGCCCCCTATCTCGTGGGCCCCTCGGGCATCCACCGACCTACTTCTTCCTCCTATATATACCCACATACCCCAAGAACATCAGAAGCGACCACAAAAAACTATCTCCACCACCGTAACCTTCTGTATCCGCGAGATCCCATCTTGGAGCCTTCGCTGGCGCTCCGCCGGAGGGGGAATCGACCATGGAGGGCTTCTACATCAACAACATAGCCTCTTCGATGAGTTCTGAGTAGTTTACCACAGACCTTCGGGTCCATAGTTATTAGCTAGATGGCTTCTTCTCTCTCTTTGGATCTCAATACCATGTTCTCCTTGATCTTCTTGGAGATCTATTCGATGTAACTCTTTTTGTGGTGTGTTTGTCGAGATCCGATGAATTGTGGGTTTATGATCAAGTTTATCTATGAGAAATATTTGAATCTCCTCTAAATTCTTTTATGTGTGATTAAGTTATCTTTGCAAGTCTCTTCGAATTATTAGTTTGGTTTGTCCTACTAGATTGATCTTTCTTTCAATGGGAGAAGTGTTTAGCTTTGGGTTCAATCTTGTGGTGTCCTTTCCCAGTGACAGCAGGGGCAGCAAGGCACGTATTGTATTGTTCCCATCGAGGATAAAAAGATGGGGTTTATATCATATTGCATGAGTTTATCCCTCTACATCATGTCATCTTTCTTAATGCGTTACTCTGTTCTTTATGAACTTAATACTCTAGATGCATGCTGGATAGCGGTTGACGTGTGCAGTAATAGTAGTAGATGTAGGCAGGAGTCGGTCTACTTGTCACGGACGTGATGCCTATATACATGATCATGCCTAGATAATCTCATAATTATTCGCTTTTCTATCAATTGCTCGACAGTAATTTGTTCACCCACCATAATACTTATGCTATCTTGAGAGAAGCCACTAGTGAAACCTATGGCCCCCAGGTCTATCTTTTATCCTATAAGCTTTCAATCTACTTTTATTTGCATCTTTACTTTTCCAATCTATATTATAAAATACCAAAAATATATTTATCTTATCATATTATCTCTATTAGATCTCACTTTCGCAAGTGGCCGTGAAGGGATTGACTACCCCTTTATTGTGTTGGTTACGAGTTCTTGTCCGTTTGTGTAGGTGCGTGGGACTTTTGAGGAGCCTCCTTATCGTGGTGGACGCATGGCAGATGCCAAGGGACGGCTAAAGAGAGGAGGAGGCTTGAGGGCGCTAGTGGGCTCCAGAGGCGAGGTTGGCATGAGCGGGCGTGGGATGCCGGACATACCCAGGTTTGGGGCTCTCCGGAGAGATAACACCCCTAGTCCTGCCAAGTGTAGTTGGATGTTTGATAGTACAATGTTGTTCCTGGAGCTGTATGGGGGAGGAAGGAAGCTGGCCAAGGCTTAGGCTGCCCCTTCTCTCTGGTGTTGATGTTTCTCTGGTTCCTTTCTTACATGCACATATGCGTGGGCTCCTGTGGGGTTTTATAGACCAACCCCCAGGGGTACAATGGTAATGTTACTAGTTGGGAGGTCCGGGTCGTCGGTGTCCGGGGACCCAGACTAGGACCCGCTGAGGGCCTGTGGTTCGCCGGGTTCGCCTAGGTGCAGGCCCTGCGTGCCTAGGGGGACTGTACGCCGTCTTGTCGATCGTCAGGGCGTGGCCGAGTCGAGTCGCGTAGAGTGGCTCTTCGATAGGTCGCCGCTTGCTGTCGTCAGCGGTGAGGGCGGGGGCACTGTAGCCACGCCAGCCCTGGTCAGCGGGTAGGTGAGGGGCACTGTTGCCACGCTTCGCTGACCAGAGGCATGGGCGGGGCACTGTTTCCTTGGTCATCGATGATTGACGACTCGTCCCATCATACGGCCTGGATGGGATGGGAGCTGACCCGTGGCTGGATTGCGGAGCACGCCACGGGTGGAGATGGCTTGTCGAGGTAGCCTTGGTTGTGCCGGGTTCGGCTATCTTGTGCTGGTTGTTGAGGCCGAGTCGACTCCATCTTGCCGGATCAGAGAGTTCGGCCGGGTCGCGGGGCTTGGCCGGGTCGAGCGACCTGGCCAAGCGCACGCTGGCTCGAGGGGTGATGCTAGCCCTGTTGTTTTTGAAAAGGATCCGGGTTCCGTTGCCTGCCCGGGGTCCATCCCCTGACAATAGTCCCCGAAGCTGTGAAGGCCCGCCGTCTTCGGATGAGTGGGCCTTTGCAGTTTCCCCCTTAAGCAAGGCGGATTCTGCGAGCGCCGGGTCCGGCAACACCCACTGTGTGCGGGCTTTCTCGGAAACCGGACCGCGGCATCCCGGCCATGGCGGGAACCGAGGAGTCCGTCGAATATTGGGGCAATCCCTCGGGCTTCGCGCAGGCGCCATGTGGTGCTCGAAAGTCGGAGGGGCCTGACGGGACACACGCGTGACGGGACTGGGCGACGGGATGGCGCCCGCCACCGCACGCCCTTGGCCCACGCGCACAGATTTATTGTGGTGTCCGAGGGCCGGTTGCTCTTCTCCGGGCAGTTAGTGCGTGTGTACGTGCACACTTATTGCAGGGTAGTGGAACGGGCGTGTGCAGATGATCCCACTCCCCCACGTTCAAATCGAGGGTTATAAATCGGGGGGCAGGGGGCGGCGAACATCATTCTCGCTCGCACCCTCCTGTCCCTTTGCTCTTGCTCTGCTCCTTGCAATCGACGCACTGCGGCGCCCGCTGCTCCGAGTAGAACTCCTCTGTCGTCCATCTTCTCTCTTCTTCCTTCGATCATGGCGCTGCCATCGGGCTCCTGGATGGGTTTGAATGTCACCGCCAAGGACATCACCCGTCTTCGGGCGTCGTGGCGCCTGCCGTGGGAGACAGATGTCGCCGTCCGTCTGCCGCGCGGCGAGCAGAGGCCGCTGCCCGAGGAGCAGGAGTGCATGGTCTTCCTGATGCACTTCGAGCGCGGATTCGGGCTACCGGCGAGCACCTTCTTCCGCACATTCTTGGAGTTCTTCGGGCTCCAGCCGCATCATCTTGGCGCCAGTGCCATCGTCCAGCTCTTCGGCTTCGTCACCCTCTACGAGGGGTACCTGGGGGTCGAGCCAACAATCGACCTCTGGGTGTGCTTCTTCTCCCTGAAGCAGCAGGGCCCGTCGGCCGGAGAGTTTGCCGACTGCGGCGCCGCCGCCATCTCGAAGCGGTCGGGGGCGGACTTCCCCAAGATCCCGCTGGAGGATTCTGCCAAGAAGTGGCAGAACTCCTTCTTCTACGTCCGCAACTTAGGTGCGGACCGCATCAATCTTCCGACCTTCACCATCGCATCGCCACGGGCGAAGACAAACTGGGGCTACTCGCCCAGGCGCCCGTCGCAGGAGATTCTCAATCTCTGTGAGCTGGTGACGGTGATGAGGACGCGGGAGGGGCTCTCGGGCAATGACCTCATCGCCGCGTTCATAAAGCGTCGGGTCCTCCCGCTGCAGAGGCGCTCCTGCCTCATCGGCGAGATGGCTGGCCTTCAAGATCCCAACCGCATGGGGTCGACGCGGCTGACAGCAGAGCAGATCGCACGCTGCGTGAACGGCATCTCCAAGTCCAATCTTGGGGAGGACTGGCGGTTCGGCAAGGCGTTGTACAACGGGTCGAACCCGGCGCCCCAGGTGAGTGTCTGGTCACCTTACTTCGCTGTTGCGCATCTTCTCGTCCATCCCGACGCAACGCGGGAGGTGCTCCGGAACACGATCCGGCATCCTTACGCCCGGGCTCCATCGCAGGTGGCGCCAGTGGTGCCAGGGGAGCCCGCGGTCCACGGCAGGGAGGAGGAGGCCGAGGCCGAAGCCGGTGCTAGGCGCCGATCCGTCCGCACGGGAAGGACAGCGTCGCGCCGCGACCCCGGGCCCCGAAGCGCACGGCGGACCCGGCCGGGGCCGGAGGGTCGGCCAAGAGGAAGCGCGGCACCGGGCACGGGAGGCCAACCCCGGTCCCGGTCTTGTCGGGGTAAGCTTCGTCCCCCGTACGCATCCGGATTGTTGAGCTAGCCTTGTTTCTTTCGCTCACTTTGTCTTCTTCTTCATGTCGCCAATCGCGCGAGCAAGGGCGGCGGCGGCCGCCACGGCCGCCGAAGGGGCCGCATTCCGTAGGAGCCGGTCTGACCCCGTTGACCAGGTCGAGGCAGAGGGACGAGGCGACTTGGACCTCGGCCTAGACCCGAGCGACGCCGAAGGCTTGGACCGACGCAGCGACGGCATGGGCGCGAGCCGGGCGTGGCCGGCCTTGTGCGAGATGCCAGAGGGCACGGTGGTGGCGGCGACGGTCTTCGTGCCGTCCTCGGTGAGGGAGCACGGCCGTGAAGGCCGTGCTGAGGTGGTGATCCTCGACCGGGAGGTCGTGGATGTGGAGGATGACACCCCGCCGCTGGTCGACTTTGTCGAGCGAGCGGGGGCTGATGGTGGTGGATGTGGCATCGCCTTGGAGGAGGCGCTTCGGGCGGCGGTGCCGGAGGCGTCGCCGGTGTTGGAGGAGGCACCGCAGGCGGCGGTGCCAGAGGCCACCCCGGTGGCTGGGCCGGTGGTGGCGCAGCAGGCCGTCCTGGCGTCCAGACTTGAGGCAGCGACGTAGGGCCTCCCGGCGTCCGGGTCGTCGATGGCGTCGGAGGAGGTGCTGGCCGCGCCGGGAGCGGCCAGCGGCGAGCACGCCTTGGTGCCCCGACAGGGGGGGACGCCGAGCCACCCTGCCGCAGCCTGCATGGAGCGGGGGCGTCGTGGTCTTCGGGCCTCAGACCCAGGAGGAGGTGGCACTGGACGCTGTCAGCCGCTGTCTACACGGCCGGACGGACCGGCTCGAGGCCTTCGCCCAGGCCGAGGTGGAGCGGACGCGTGACCTGGAGCGCGCCGTTCTGGTAAGCCTTTTCTTTTTCGCCATTTCTTCCTTGTGGGGGCGCGCCAGCGCACCCACTGGGTGTAATCCCCGAGGTTCGGGCCAACTACATAGTAGTTGGGTCGAATTTTTAGAGCATTCTCCTTGTTTTGATTTCTACCTTCTTCAGCATCTTGATGCCTACCGGGTCGCTGCCTTCAACCGTCTCCTGGGCAAGTGCCGGGAGCTCAAGGAGCAGCTCACCGCCAAGGAGGAGGAGCTTCGTGTCGCCGCATGTATCTTCGTGCTCTTTTTCTAGTGGGGGCGCGCTAGCGCACCCACTGGGTGTAGCCCCCGAGATTCTGGCCAACTATGTAACAGTTGGGCCAAATCTTAAGTCTTGCTTTCTCATGCACTAAACTCTTCTTTTTCGCAGCCGAGATGCTGTCCTGGCGGACTCGTCTGCTCCGGGCTGGTCATCACTATGACCGGCTCGTTGCCGACACCGGCCGTCTTGGTGTTGAGGCGGCGCAGGCGAGGGCAGAGGCGGCCGCGGACCGACGGTCTCTCGACGAGGTCAACCGGCTGCATGAGCAGCTGGCGGGTCACAAGAGCCGCCTCGAGGCCGAGGTGGAGTGCCTTAAGGCGGAAGCCGCCAAGGTGGTGGAGGCACAGCAGGCCCTGGTCGAGGCGGACCAGCAGCGCGACCAGCTGGCCGACGACAAGGGCCGGCTCCAGGCCGAGGTGGATCGCCTGCGGGGGCAGGTCACCACGGCTGAGGGGCCCGGAAGGACGAGGCCCGTCGTCGTGAGGCGGCCGAGAAGGCGGTCAACGACAAGGACGCCGAGCTGAAGGCGGCCCTTGCCAAGGTGGCCGATCTGGAGAAGGCGCTCTAGGAGCGCGACCGTGCCATCGAACGGGAGCGGCGTGGTACGTTGCTCGAGGCACAATGATACATCTCCAACGTATCTATAATTTTTGATTGCTCCATGCTACTTTATCTACTGTTTTGGACTATATTGGGCTTTATTTTCCACTTTTATATTACTTTTGGGACTAACCTATTAACCGGAGGCCCAGCCCAGAATTGCTGTTTTTTGCCTTTTTTAGTATTTTGAAGAAACAGAATATCAAACGGAGTCCAAACGAAATGAAACCTTCGGGATGGTGATTTTCCAACCGAACGTGATGGAGGTCACGAGGGTGGAGGGCGCCCCCCTGGGCGCGCCCCCTACCTTGTGGGCCCCTCGGTGCTCCACGGACGTACTCCTTCCTCCTATATATACCTACGTATCCCCGAACGATCAGAACGGGAGCCAAAAACCTAATTCCACCGCCGCAACTTTCTGTATCCATGAGATCCCATCTTGGGGCCTGTTCCGGAGCTCCGCCGGAGGGGGCATCCACCACGAAGGGCTTCTATATCATCACCATAGCCCCTCCGATGAAGTGTGAGTAGTTTACTTCAGACCTTTGGGTCCATAGCTAGTAGCTAGATGGCTTCTTCTCTCTTTTTGGATCTCAATACAATGTTCTCCCCCTCTCTTGTGGAGATCTATTCGATGTAATATTCTTTTTGCGGTGTATTTGTTGAGACCGATGAATTATGGGTTTATGATCTAGTATTATCTATGGAAAATATTTGATTCTTCTCTGAATTCTTTTATGTATGATTGAGTTATCTTTCCAAGTCTCTTCGAATTATCTTTTTTTGGTTTGGCCAACTAGATTGGTAGTTCTTGCAATGGGAGAAGTGCTTAGCTTTGGGTTCAATCTTGCGGTGTCCTTACTCAGTGACAGAAAGAGTTGCAAGGCACGTATTGTATTGTTGCCATCGAGGATAACAAGATGGTTTTTTTATCATATTGCATGAATTTATCCCTCTACATCATGTCATCTTGCTTACGACGTTACTCTGTTTTTACTTAATACTCTAGATGCATGCTGGATAGCGATCGATGAGTGGAGTAATAGTAGTAGATGCAGAATCGTTTCGATCTACTTGTTTTGGACGTGATGCCTATATACATGATCATTGCCTAGATATACTCATAACTATGCTCAATTTTGTCAATTGCTCAACAGTAATTTGTTCACCCACCGTAGAATACTTATGCTCTTGAGAGAAGCCACTAGTGAAACCTATGGCCCCCGGGTCTATTGTCATCATATCAATCTATATCACTTTATTTACTTGCTTTGTTTTTACTTTGCCTTTACTTTTTACTTTGCATCTATCTATCAAAAATACCAAAAATATTATCTCTATCAGATCTCACTCTCGTAAGTGACCGTGAAGGGATTGACAACCCCTAAGCGTTGGTTGCGAGTTGCTATCGTTTTGTGTAGGTACGAGGGACTTGTGCATGGTCTCCTACTGGATTGATACCTTGGTTCTCAAAAACTGAGGGAAATACTTACGCTACTTTACTGCATCATCCTCTCCTCTTCAGGGAAATCCAACGCAGTGCTCAAGAGGTAGCACACAGCCTGGAAGAGTCCTTCTCCAGTAAGTGTTTTTTCTTGCATTTTGCCGGGTCGGGATCCAGCCTTTTGCCCTTGTTGTCCTTCTTCTTATATGCTTCTTCTTTCACGTCAGGAGCCTTCCCGGAGATGCAACAGCTGGCGGAGGAAGCCGTCCACTTTCAGCGCGACCCGACCGGAGTCGTTGGATCCAGAAAGGACCCGTGGGTGGCGTGGACGTTTCCGGAAATCATCGCCGCCGCTGAGGCCCGCCTGCAGGTCTTGGGGATGCAGATGGGGCGGCTGTCCCAGGACGGCACTGCGATGACGGCGGCCCTTTGTTCGGACTCCGTCGAGCCGAGCAGCTTCACGCGCCTCGTGCGTTGGTTGGAGATGGGGCCGGACCGGCTTCACGAGTGGCGCGTCTCCGCCGCTCGTGCCGGTGCTGAGATGGCGCTTTGGTTCGCGTTGTCTTGGCATCCGGACCTGCAGCTGGACGCGCTGAAGGGCCACCGGGCCGGCTCGGAGCAGCTCTTGCAGGAGTAAGCTGGCCGGATTGCCTCCCGGGCTAGCTACATTGCCGAGTTTTCCTCCCACGACGAGTTCCACCCGGAGCGGACGGAAGACGGCAGGGTCGTGGGTGGCGATGACTACGGCTTGCTTCTCCATGATCCGAAGGGGAGATCCAAGGAGACGGGTGTCGACCACGACGGGGGAGCCGAGGAGGACACCGGTGCTTCACTGGACCCGGAGGCCGTCAGGGGAGAGCCGTTGACATCGCGACTCGGCGCTGGAGATGCCTGAGATATGCTAAGTAGAATTTGTTAAGTAGCAGGTCCACCCACCCACTAGGGGTTTTAGGGTGTAATGAACTCGGGCCGTTGGGCCTTTTTAAATATTTATGTGTAAATATCGTGAGTGTTGTTGATGATGCTGTAGGCGGACGCCCGACACTACACTTGCCGGGCTTCGGTCTCGTCCATGGGGAGAACCCCCATGAGGGTGTCCTAGATTAGGGGGTATCCGGACAGCCGGACTATATACTTTGGCCGGACTGATGGACCGTGAAGATACAAGACTCAAGACTTCATCTCGTGTTCGGATGGGACTCTCCTTTGCGTGGAAGACAAGCTTGGCGATCCGGATATTAGATTTCCTTCTTTGTAACCGACTCTGTGTAAACCCTAGCCCCCTTCGATGTTTATATAAACCGGAGGTTTGGTCCGTATAGGGACGATCACAACAATCGTAATCATCATAGGCTAGCTTCTAGGGTTTAGCCTCTACGATCTCGTGGTAGATCAACTCTTGTAATACTCATATCATCAAGATCAATCAAGCAGGAAGTAGGGTTTTACCTCCATCGAGAGGGCCCGAACCTGGGTAAAACATTGTGTCCCTTGCCTCCTGTTACCATTAGCCTTAGATGCACAGATCGGGACACCCTACCCAAGATCCGCCGGTTTTGACACCGACATTGGTGCTTTCATTGAGAGTTCCTATGTGTCGTCGCTGCAAGGCCCAATGGCTCCTTCAATCATCAACAACACGGTCCAGGGTGAGACTTTTCTCCCCGGACAGATCTTCGTGTTCGGCAGCTTCACACTGCGGGCCAATTCGCTCGACCATCTGGAGCAGATCGATAGCTACGCCCCTGGCCATCAGGTCAGGTTCAGAAACCTGAATTACACGACCGATGTCCACGGAGACTTGATTTTCGGCGGATTCAGGCCTACGCCAGGAACGCCGAACAGTCACGACGAGCACGGCTTAGACCTGCTGTCGGGCAATACTCAGGATATCGCGCTTGCAGGAGCCCCGGACATAAATCCGGGGCAGATTGCGTCGTCTGAGGACGGGTGGTTGGACCCCGCCCCAGAGGCCGCACACTCATCAGCGGTAGAGTCGAACACAGACTTCATCCCCAAGGAAGCTTGTGTCTCCGGACCCCTGGACTTGTGTCCGGCTATAGGTCCCAGACCGCGCGCCCCCGAGCCCGCTGATTCTGGTTGGGCTCCAGTAATGGAATTTTCCACTGCGAATATCTTCCAGCACTCGCTGTCGGTGTCAAAACCGGTGGATCTCGGGTAGGGGGTCCCGAACTGTGCGTCTAGGCGAATGGTAACAGGAGACAAGGGGCACGATGTTTTACCCAGGTTCGGGCCCTCTTGATGGAGGTAAAACCCTACGTCCTCCTTGATTAATATTGATGATGTGTGTTACAAGAGTGGATCTACCACGAGATCAAGGAGGCTAAACCCTAGAAGCTAGCCTATGGTATGATTGTTGTTCGTCCTATGGACTAAAGCCATCCGGTTTATATAGACACCGGAGAGGGCTAGGGCTACACAGAGTCGGTTACAATGGTAGGAAATCTACATATCCGTATCGCCAAGCTTGCCTTCCACGCCAAGGAAAGTCCCATCCGGACACGGGACGAAGTCTTCAATCTTGTATCTTCATAGTCTTGGAGTCCGGCCGATGATGATAGTTCGGCTATCCGGACACCCCCTAGTCCGGAACTCCCTCAGCAGCCCCTGAACCAGGCTTCAATGACGACGAGTCCGGCGCGCATGTTGTCTTCGGCATTGCAAAGCGGGTTCTTCCTCTGAATAATTTATAGAAGATTGTGAACACCAGGATAGTGTCCGGCTCTGCAAAAATAAATTAAACGTACCACCATAGAGAGAATAATATTACACAAGTTCGATCTGCTGACGTATTCCGTGGCGTGACGTCACAACACAACCAAGCCTTTACTCAAATTGTTTTTATTGTTCCACCTCCACGCGTTTAGGCAGTTTCCTTGGCACGTCTTGTTGAAGCAGAGATCGTGTTCCCGTTATTCCGGGATTCCCATCAATACGGACGTGGGTAACCCAACCGCGCCATTGATTGTGATGCTTGGGAGATAAGCGAGTTTTACCAGGCCGGTGGGGACACATGTTTTTGTCCGCCCATATAAGGGGATAAAGATCCACTCCTTTTACCTGCGCCTTCTTCCTCCTTGGCTTATCCATCTCCGTGAACTCAAGCTCCAGCGCCCAAGTCTGCACTTCTCACCTCAACCTTCTCCAACTATGTCCGGAGCGGGAGGCAAGTGGATGGCCTCCTCTGTCACGGAGGGGCAGATCCAGAAGCTGCGTGACGCCGGATACTTGTCCAGCGACATAGCGCATCGGCTCCCCGACGAGGGAGAGCTCATCCCTACCCCCAGGCCCCATCAGAGGGTAGTGTTTCTTCCCCATTTCCTCCGCGGACTGGGCTTCCCACTTCATCCCTTTGTCCGAGGGCTCATGTTCTACTACGGCCTAGATTTCCATGATCTGGCCCCGAATTTCATCCTCAACATCTCGGCGTTTATTGTCGTGTGTGAGGCCTTCCTCTGCATCTAGCCCTACTTCGGCTTGTGGCTCAAGACCTTCAGTGTCAAGCCGAAGGTTGTGAAGGGCAGCCAAGCGGAGTGCGAAGGCGCCATTGTGGGCAGGATGTCCCATGTTACGTGGCTGGAGGGCACTTTCATAGAAACCATCAAGGGGTGGAAATCGGGGTGGTTCTACATCACCGAGCCGCGTGACCCTGATTGGGCAGCGGCCCCCGAATTCAGATCCGGCATCCCTACACGGCTCACCTCCTGGAAAGAGAGAGGCTGGATCTGGGGGGATTCAGAGGAGTTGACCGGACTCCAAGCCTGTATCCAGAAGTTGGTGGACAAGAAGCTCAAGCTTGTCAACATAGTACAGGTCATGCTCATCCGCCGGATTCTCCCGTGCCAACGACGGGGCTTCAACATGTGGGAGTTTGATCCGGCGCAGCACCAGACCCTGAGCGGGCTCTTCGACACTACATACAAAGATGTCTGGAAGGTGCTGTTCAAGGGCGCCGAAGCTCCCGCATCCGCTACCGAAGATCGCGGATTCCGCTCGCAGCGTCCAGCTGACAAGGTAGGTGATTTCAGCGCTTGTTTTCCATAGTTTGACTCTATGCGGGATCTAAACTCCCTTTACCTTTGACAGGAATGGTTGGCGAAGGCCGAACGGATTATCTGTCCGGCCCCATTACCAGAGGACCCAGCAGACGCCCGCCTAACGGGGCTGCTGGCTCCGGCACCCCATGTGGTGCCGGAGAAGAAGGCCAAGAAGAAGGCCACGGGGACTCAGAAGAGTTCCCATTTTCAGGTGCTATCGGATGATGAATCCGAGGCCGACTCCTCCCACCAAGGCGAGGAGGAGAAGAAGAAATCCTCTCCCCCAGCGGGGGGAGGAAAGGAAAGGAAGGCCTCTCCAACAAGGGAGGCCGAGGGGTCCAAGAAGGGAAAAACTCTTCCCCCGGACTGCTCCGCCAACGCCAGCGATGACGACGAGGACTACCCTCCAAGGGACAAGCCCCTGGCAAGATCGTAAGTATCCGGACTCCCGAATAACTTCAAGGTTTTTCCTTTTCGCCACATAATGTCGTTTTAATGCCGCATACAACCCTGCAGTCCGCCCAAGGATGATCTTCCCGCTTCGTCGAGCGGGTCCTTAGGTGCGTCGGATATGGATTCCCTTCCGACTGCCTCCACCCCCTGCGCCGCGGACGATGCCGAGGTGGGATCCCAGGAAGGGACTCACCAGGAGGCGGAGGCCCCAGAGGTGTCACAGGACAACCTCCCCGACTTTGCACCGGACTCAGCCCCGGAACCCACAGTGGCTCCGGAGTCCGGCGGGTAACCCCTTCGTAAGAAGGGCAAGACCGTGACGCCGGCTGCCTCCGTCCAACCAGAGGTGCCGGATAATTTGCTGGAGGCGCTCAACGGCGCCTCCATCAAAGAGGAACACCGCACTGTTATGAGTGCGGTGATTCAGAAGGTGCAGCTCGCCAAGAGCGGGCTGACCGAAGCCTGCAGGAGCCTTCTAACAGGCTTTGAGGTAAGAATTTCAATATGTATAAAATGGTACCGCATAGACAGTAGCGCCTGATGCTCGGTTCGGTGTTCGGAAAGAAAAGCCGGACTGAGGATCTTAAAACAGATATACGCAGGATTCATAAAAAATATGTCAATATGGGATTGCAGGCTGCGCTACTGACCTCTGCCGCACTGACTGCGGAGGTCAATACTTTAAAGGAAAAACTCGAGCGGTCCGAGAACGAGCTCGGCCGTGCTAAGAAGCAGCTCGAGGATAAGGAAGGTGAGTAACTCCTTATTAAAATTGTACCTTACAGAAAAGGATTTTGGTAGCAAAAAGAATGACTAGGATAACACGGGTATTGCAGGGGCCACTAACGAGGTGGTGACCCTGAAAGAGGCGGTGGCCGTGGCCGAACGAAATGCGGCCGCAGAGCGCACCGAGCGAGAGAAACAGGAGGCGCGAGTGGCGGAGGTACATCAAGAGCTCCAGGATATCATGAGAAAACATGAGAGCCTGGAGCGTGACTCAAAGACTCGAGAGTCTGAGCTTGCAACGGCTCTTGACAGTGCCAAAGCCGCGAAGGCCGAAGCCTACAAGGCCCTCCAGGAGATTGAGGCGGTGAAGAAAATAGCAGCGGGTAAGGCATTTTTCATGCAAAGTAAGCATGTGAGTATTAATTACCTGTTGCTTACCCGAATTCGGAGCTCTCTAGGAGCGTTCGCAGATCTTCCTTGCAGCGTGTCCGATGCTGCCGCATTCTACCGGGCCGAGGAGGGGAGCTTGATGGAGAAGGTCTTCTGGTCTCAGTATGCTGAGGCCGGACATCCGGTGCCCCTTAGCGACCAGCTAAAGAGCTGGTCGAGCTCCACAAGGCGGCCGAACAGGCCATTAAGGGCCTCATAGTTCGGCTGTGGCCTAAGGAGGCCATGCCTGGGAGCTACTTCGGCTTGGTGCGGCGGCTGGTCGATGCGTGCCCGCGGGTTGAAGTCATCAAACACTCCGCCTGTATTGAGGGTGCCCGTCGGGCCCTTGCCCGTGCGAAGGTGCACTGGGGCAAGATGGATGCCCAGAAGCTTGTGACGGACCCGCCACCAGAGGGCAAGGAGCATCGCATGCCCGAGATGTATTATAAGAGTGTGCTGAAGGGCGCCCGCACTATTGCGGGGGAGTGCTCCAAAGATGTAATTTTTTAGTAGAATCGCATTTTGTTATCCTGTGCGCTGAAAACTTAGTTCATATGCGCTAAGCAACACTTTTTAATTTAAAATATTACCTTCTGTGCGGCTGTTTATCAAATCTGAGAGATGGCAAGTCGTCGGCTTCAGCCCCCATGCCACCAGTGCTGGGGTGTTCGGGATAAACTTGAGCACTCTTGTTCCCATTTTTGGGGCCATCTAGGGAGGCGCTCAACGCAGCGAACAAGGCAACCGGACTTATAATGCTTGAACACTCTCACTTAGCCATAGAATTCTATAATTTTAAATTTCGGCGAAGCCCCTAGCCTTCGGAAGGCCGAATTTGGTGCGCTATCCATGCCTGGGCTGGACAAGATCCGGCTCCTCGCTCTAAGCGGCATAAGTCTTTAAGGACTCACAAAAACCTCTCAAACAGCGACCGGCTCTCGCCTCATCATGACGGTCAGTTTTAGCTTTCTCCACTGAGGCGTTAACCCAGCTCAACTGGGGCGCAATCGCAGTGGTTCTCCTAGTGCTACCTTAGCCGATACAACGGAACGTAAGGTACCAAAACATGGGAGCTGGGCAAACCCAACTATTGACCCAAGACATGATTCGGAGCCGATGCATATAATGCTATAAGTTCGAGGTGCCGCACTTGTGAAAGTGTTCGGACTTGTCACACCACGATGCGGGAACCATAAGCCCCTGGTGTGTTTTAACTATACCAAAGTGTATGGATGCGACATGTCGTAAAGAAACATATGTATGAAAAAGAAATGCAGTTATAAGCAAAAAGGTGCTGCATTGTTTTATTCAATAAGTGCTGCTATGAATGTAGAACGATACAAATAGTGCGAGAAGCAAGGGATGGGACTGTTAAACATGTCCCCCTCCAGGGGTAGGCTGCGGACTGGTGTATAAAAATGCTCGTAATGGAGACCACCTGTATATTCGTTGTAGCCTTTGGTCCTTCCCTGGCTGTTGCATCGTGAGTTCGGCAGGTCTGCTGCCGGACAGGGCCTCTGACGAATGGAGTCCTGTAGGTAAAAAAGAAAAGGTAAAAAGGAAAAAGAACGACACACTTGAGAGCCCCTGGTGTGGTTGAGCCGCCGTCTGGGCTTATTGTGGTCGTGCCCCTCTCCCCATGCCCATGGTATCTTCAGAGCGTAATGGTGTACGCGAAGGACCTGTTTGGATGTTTTGCAGGGGCTGGGGTTGGGCCGCACTGCTACGCGTGCTCGGAACGTGCCAGGTGGTCTTGTTGTAGGTTACTCCGGGCGCGCTTAGCTATGTCCGGACACTTAATGTCCAGACTCGAGAATTGCCTTAAGAGGCTGCATTGTACTTCTGCCGCGAGAGCCACTGTATGTTCCTCCATTCGGAGAGAACGTTCAGTGTTTCCGTTGACCGTGATGACTCCTCTAGGGCCTGGCATCTTGAGCTTGAGGTATGCATAGTGTGGAACCGCGTTGAACTTTGCAAACGTGGTACGTCCGAGCAAGGCATGATAGCCGCTGCGGAACGGGACTATGTCGAAGATTAACTCCTCGCTGCGGAAGTTATCCGGGGATCTGAAGACCACTTCCAGTGTAACTGAGCCTGTACAATTGGCTTCTACACCTGGTATGACGCCTTTAAAGGTCGTCTTGGTGGGTTTAATCCTTGAGGGGTCTATGCCCATTTTGCGCACTGTATCCTGATAAAGCAGGTTCAGGCTGCTGCTGCCGTCCATCAGGACTCCGGTGAGGTGAAATCCATCGATGATTGGGTCTAGGACCAATGCGGCGAATCCGCCGTGGCGGATGCTGGTGGGGTGGTCCCTTCGGTCAAAAGTGATCGGGCAGGAGGACCATGGATTGAGCTTCGGGGCGACTGGCTCCATCGCGTATACATCCTATTGGGTATGTGCACGCTTCCGCTCCCTATTGGGTATGTGCGTTGCGTATATCATGTTCACCGTCCGCACCTGTGGGGGGAAACCCTTCTGTCCTCTATTGTTCGGCGGTCGGGTCTCTTCCTCGTCATCGCTATGCAGCCGCTTGTCATTGTTTTCGGCAATTAACTTGCCTGCCTGCTTGAATACCCAACAGTCCCTATTGGTGTGGTTAGCTGGCTTTCCGGGGGTGCCGTGTATCTGGCACAAGCGGTCGAGTATTCGGTCCAAATTGGACGGACCCGGAGCAGTTCTTTTGAATGGCTTTTTCCGCTGACCGGGTTTAGAGCCTCTGAATCCGGCATTGACTGCCGTATCTTCACTATTGTCGCCGTTGATGCGGCATTTGCTTTTGTTACGATGCAACCTGCCATTCCGGTCCTTGAAATCCGGACTGCTAGAATTTTTGCTGAGGTTGTTGCTGTGTCCTAGCCAGCTGTCCTCACCCGCGCAAAAGCGGGTCATGAGTGATGTAAGGGCTGCCATGGATTTCGGCTTTTCCTGTCCCAGGTGCCGGGCAAGCCACTCGTTGCGGATGTTATGCTTGAAGGCTGCGAGAGCCTCCACATCCGGACAATCGATGATTTGATTTTTCTTGGTTAAGAACCGTGTCCAGAATTGTCTGGCCGATTCGTCTGGCTGCTGAACTATGTGGCTTAGGTCATCAGCGTCTAGTGGTCGCACATACGTGCCTTGGAAGTTATCGAGGAATGCGGCTCCCAGGTCTTCCCAACTCCCAATTGACTCTGCTGGCAGGCTGTTAAGCCAATGCCGGGCTGGTCCTTTAAGCTTGAGGGGGAGATATTTGATGGCGTGAAGATCGTCACCGCGGGCCATGTGGATCTGAAGATGATAGTCTTCGATCCAAACCGCGGGGTCTGTTGTGCCATCGTAAGATTCGATATTCACGGGTTTAAACCCTTCGGGGATTTGATGATCCATTACTTCATCTGTGAAGCATAGTGGGTGTGCGGCGCCTCTGTACTGGGCGATATCACGACGGAGCTCAGAAGAGCTTTGTCTGTTCTGTTCGGCCCGGCCGGACTTACTGTGTCTCGCGCAACGGTTGTCGTCACGTACCGTGGGGCGCCCATGCGATCCGTAGATCGATCTTGATTGTGTTGCCTTATCCTCCAATATATCTCGCAAGTCCGGAGCATTCCCCTGTGGCCTTGTGCTTTTCGAGTGATGCCGGGGTACGGGTCTATTGAAGGGCCTAGAGGCCTCTCTGTCACGACCACGGGGTGGTCGGTCAGCCGTATTGTCTCCTGGTGATGCGGGTTCATACGCTTCCTCCTCTAAGCGGGGGAGCAGCTTGCGTTTAGGGTAGCTTTTGGAGGGGCGTTCAAGCTCATGCTCTTCGGCCACGAGGACTTCAGTCCATCTGTCAGCTAGCAGATCTTGATCAGCTCTAAGCTATTGCTCCTTTTTCTTGAGGCTGTTTGCCGTGGCCATAAGCCTACGTTTAAAACGCTCTTGTTCTAGGGGATCCTCATGCACGACGAATTCATCATCGTCGAGGCTTGCTTCGTCTCCGGAGGGAGGCATATAATCCTCTACCTCTTCTTCTGCCGCTCTCTCATGAGGGCTGGCGTCTCCATCCTCCTGCGCTGGATCTTGCTGGAGTGGGTTGTCTTCAGCACTGTCCGGTGTATTGTTATCTCCGGTGCCGGAATCTTCATTCTTGCTGTGGCGGCATTTAGAGCGGCGCCGCTGATGCCGGCGCTTGGGCTGTTTCTTGGAGGGGTCATCCTCCTCTATTCCTTCGCCATTCCCATCCTTTGGGATATCCACCATGTATATGTCATATGATGAGGTGGCTTTCCAGTGCCCGGTAGGCGCTGGATCTTGTTCGTCTCCGGCATCGTCGTCCATACCGTTGATGTCTTCGGAGTCGTAGTCTAGCATGTCAGTTAGATCGTCGACAGCGGCTACCAAGTGGGTGGTGGGTGGGCTTTGAATTTCTTTGTCGTCCGCATCCCAACCGTCCTGACCGCAGTCCGGCTAGGGCTCTCCTGATGACGAGCGACGTTTTAGCGAACTCAAGATGTCGCCAAAAGGTGAGTGTTGAAAGATGTCCGCTGCGGTGAACTCCATGATCGGCGCCCAATCGGATTCGATCGGAGGGGGCACGGGAGGTTCGGAGTCCGGCAAGGAGTCCGGCGCCTCGGAGTCACGAGCTTTATGAGGGACAAGGTCAGTGTTCAGCTCTATCGCCGTAGAGGTTGCAGCCCTCGAGGCGGTGTCTAGCCATCCGTCCTCGATCTGCGCAGCCGGCTCCGAATTGAAGATCGGAGCGAGTTCGAGTGCGGCCTCCAGGGCACTGTCCGGCTGCAGAGCTAAATCATGCTCGCCGTGACAGTGCGGCACGCTCGGCTGTGGCTCGAATCCATCGAGGATCAAGTCCCCGCGGATGTCAGCCGTGAAGTTCAAACTTCCAAATCTGACCTGACGGCCAGGGGCGCAGCTTTCGATCTGCTCCAGATGGCCAAGCAAATTGGCCCGCAGTGCAAAGCCGCCGGATATGAAGATCTGTCCGGGAGAAAGGTCTCACCCTGGACTGCGTCGTTGATGACGGTCGAAGAAGCCATCGAGCCTATCGGTGACGACACAGAGGAACTCTCAATGAAAGCACCACTGTCGGTGTCAAAACCGGCGGATCTCGGGTAGGGGGTCCCGAACTGTGCGTCTAGGCGGATGGTAACAGGAGACAAGGGACACGATGTTTTACCCAGGTTCGGGCCCTCTTGATGGAGGTAAAACCCTACGTCCTCCTTGATTAATATTGATGATGTGTGTTACAAGAGTGGATCTACCACGAGATCAAGGAGGCTAAACCCTAGAAGCTAGCCTATGGTATGATTGTTGTTCGTCCTATGGACTAAAGCCATCCGGTTTATATAGACACCGGAGAGGGCTAGGGTTACACAGAGTCGGTTACAATGGTAGGAAATCTACATATCCGTATCGCCAAGCTTGCCTTCCACGCCAAGGAAAGTCCCATCCGGACACGGGACGAAGTCTTCAATCTTGTATCTTCATAGTCTTGGAGTCCGGCCGATGATGATAGTTCGGCTATCCGGACACCCCCTAGTCCGAAACTCCCTCACTCGCCCTTTGGCGACATGCTGAACTCATTAAAATCTCTCTCCTTGTCAGGAGACTCTTGGCCGAACTATGTTAGGCTCAAGGGGGAAGAAGGCGACAAAGAAATTTGTTGCCCAACCACCACCCACTTCATAGCCACTGTCGACGACGTAACAGACATGCTTGACTTCGACTCTGATGATACCGACGGTATGGACGTCGGCGCAGGAGCCGACTCAGAACCACCACCCACGGGGGGCTGGACTGCCACCTCATCATATGATATATACATGGTGGATATGCCTAAGGAGGACGATGGCGAAAGAACGGGGATAAAACCCCTGGACAAAAGCCAAAATGACGGCGCAGACGCCGCTCTAAGTCCAGTCACAGTAAAAATAGCGATAATAGCGCTAGAAAGATCGACACCCCAGTCAAC
The DNA here is from genome assembly GCF_002162155.2 of Triticum dicoccoides. Taxonomy (NCBI): domain Eukaryota; kingdom Viridiplantae; phylum Streptophyta; class Magnoliopsida; order Poales; family Poaceae; genus Triticum; species Triticum dicoccoides. The sequence goes on along the minus strand of NC_041389.1, from coordinate 59,617,104 downwards.
CCCGAAGGCAACAATGACCATATGGTGTTGGAAATATGCCCTAGAGGCAATAATAAAATGGTTATTATTATATTTCCTTGTTCATGATAATTGTCTATTGTTCATGCTATAATTGTATTAACTGGAAACCGTAATACATGTGTGAATACATAGACCACAACATGTCCCTAGTGAGCCTCTAGTTGACTAGCTTGTTGATCAATAGATGGTTATGGACTCCTGACCATGGACATTGGATGTCATTCATAACGGGATCACATCATTAGGAGAATGATGTGATGGACAAGACCCAATCCTAAGCATAGCACAAGATCGTGTAGTTCAGTTGCTAAAAGCTTTTCTAATGTCAAGTATCATTTCCTTAGACCATGAGATTGTGCAACTCCCGGATACCGTAGGAATGCTTTGGGTGTGCCAAACGTCACAATGTAACTGGGTGGCTATAAAGGTGCACTACAGGTATCTCCGAAAGTGTCTGTTGGGTTGGCACGAATCGGGACTTGGATTTGTCACTCCGTGTGACGGAGAGGTATCTCTGGGCCCACTCGGTAATGCATCATCATAATGAGATCAATGTGACTAAGTAGGTAGTCATAGGATCATGCATTATGGAACGAGTAAAGTGACTTGCCGATAACGAGATTGAACGAGGTATTGGGATACCGACGATCGAATCTCGGGCAAGTAACGTACCGATTGACAAAGGGAATTGTATACGGGATTGCTTGAATCCTTGACATCGTGGTTCATCCGATGAGATTATCGTGGAAAATGTGGGAGCCAACATGGGTATCCAGATCCCGCTGTTGTTTATTGGCCAGAGAGCTGTCTTGGTCATGTCTGCATGATTCCCGAACCCGTAGGGTCTACACACTTAAGGTTCAGTGACGCTAGAGTTGTTATGGGAATTAGTGTGCAGTTACCGAATGTTGTTTGGAGTCTCGGATGAGATCCCGGACGTCACGAGGAGTTCCGGAATGGTCTGGAGGTAAAGATTTATATATGGGAAGTCCTATTTTGGCCACCGGAAAATGTTTGGGATTTTTGGTATTGTACCGGGAAGGTTCTAGAAGGTTCCGGAGTGGGGCCCACCTACATGGGGGGACCCACATGAACGTGGGTAGTGAGGGTAAGGCCCCACACCCCTGGTCAAGGCGCACCAAGACCCCCCCCCCTTAGAAGGAATAAGATCATATCCTGAAGGGATAAGATCAAGATCCCTAAAAAGGGGGGATAACAATCGGTGGGGAAGGAAATGATGGGATTTCTTTCCTCCCACCTTTGCCAACGCCCCAATGGACTTGGAGGGCAAGAAACCAGCCCCCTCCACCCCTATATATAGTGGGGAGGTGCATGGGAGCTTCACCCCTTGCCCCTTGCGCAGCCCTCCCCCTCTCCAACTCCACCTCCTCCTCACTAGTGCTTGGCGAAGTCCTGCCGGAGAACTGCAAGCTCCACCACCACGCCGTCGTGCTGCCAGAGCTCTCCCTCAACTTCTCCTCTCCCCTTGCTGGATCAAGAAGGAGGAGACGTCCCCGGGCTGTACCTGTGTTGAACGCGGAGGCGCCGTCCGTTTGGTGTTAGATCGGATCTTCCGCGACTTGAATCGCCGCGAGTATAACTCCCTCATCCGCGTTCTTGTAATGCTTCCGCATCACGATCTTCAACGGTATGAAGATGCTCATCCTCTCCCTCTCTTGTTGCTAGAATCTCCATAGATTGATCTTGATGATGCGTAGAAATTTTTGAATTATTGCTACGTTCCCGAACATATGGACCCAGCGGTGGAGCAGGATGAGCCAGGTCACGCCGAACACAGCCCGGAGCAGACGCCCGATCACAGTGATCCCGAGGGACGAACTCATCAAACTATCCCGGGATAGGAGCACAGCCCGGACGACAACGCATTCATCACCCCGGAAACACGCTTGGAATGAGATAACCTCCACAGAAGGCTTATGGCCACTGCGAGAAGTCTAAAGAAGCAGAAGCAAAAGCTTAAAGTCGCACAGGAAACGCTCAATTGCAGATGGAATAAAGTACTAGACACTAAAGAAAAGTATGGCGACGATCGCCATACAAAGAGCTATCCAAAGCGCAAGCTGCTACGAGAATTCGACGACGAGGCCGTTCCACCAAAAAACAATACGGCCAGTAGGCCGAACAAACCACTTCGTAACCGCAATAGAGAAGCTACGGACGCCGCACACGATTTACGTGAGCTCCTGGATAAAAAGGCCGACGCGACCAGGTCCATCTATGGATCTAGAGGACACGCCCCGGCGCAGGACTATGGTCATCAAAACGATCAGACTGATCGCATACCAATTCGGAATCAGCACCGGACACAACAACAGCCGACGGCATGCCACAACACATCCAGATACAGAGGGGCTGCTCACCCTCTGTGCTTCACCGAAGAAGTACTGGACCACGAATTTCCACAGGGTTTTAAACCTGTGAACATAGAGGCATATGACGGAACGACAGACCCCGGGGTCTGGATTGAGGATTTTATCCTGCATATCCACATGGCTCATGGGGACGACCTCCACGCAATCAAATACCTTCCCCTCAAGTTGAAAGGACCAGCTTGACACTTGTTGAAAAGCCTCCCCGAAAATTCAATCGGAAGTTGGGAGGAACTCGAGGACGCTTTCAGGGCCAATTTTCAAGGGACCTATGTCCGACCTCCGGACGCGGACGATTTAAGTCACATAATTCAACAGCCCGGAGAGTCCGCCCGCAAGCTTTGGAACAGATTCCTCACTAAGAAGAATCAAATTGTCAACTGTCCGGATGCCGAAGCCCTAGTGGGCTTCAAGCATAGTATCCGAGACGAGTGGCTCGCTAGACACCTCAGCCAAGAAAAGCCGAGGACAATGGCAGCCCTAACGAGCCTTATGACCCGCTTTTGCGCGGGTGAAGACAGCTGGCTGGACCGTAGAGGCACCAGCGACCCGAGTACATCCGAAATCAGGGATGGCAACAGGAAGCCACGGCGCAATAAAAACAAACTTCGAAACAAGGAAGAAAGTCTAGACAACACAACGGTCAACGCCGGATTCAGGGGCTCTTGACCCGGTCAACAAAAGAAGCCACTTAAAGGCAGCAAAGAAGGACCGTCCAGCCTGAACAAAGTCCTGGACAGACTGTGCCAAATCCATGGCACTCCCCAAAAACCTGCGAACCACACTCATAGAGAATGTTGGGTCTTTAAGCAGGCCGGCAAATTAAATGCCGAACACAGGGGAGGGGAAACACCAAGTGAAGACGAGGATAAGCCTCGCCAGCCAACCACTGGGGGACAGAAAAAATTCCCACCAGAGGTAAAAACAGTAAACATGATCCACGCGACTCACAAACCCACAAGAAGGCGTGAACGCGCGCTCAGAGACGTGTATGCTATAGAGCCCGTGGCCCCCAAACTTAACCATTGGTCGGCCTGCCTGATCACCTTCGATCACAGGGACTACCTGAATAGTATGCGGCATGGAGCACTACAAAAAAAACACACATCCGTGACATTTTGGGCCGAACGAATTTTTTTTCTGTCATACATATGACACTTCTATGACGATAATTGTGACAAAACTCGGTATCATCATAGATGTGGTGGGCTCCTACTTCTATGACAAAAAATCATGATAGAAAATGGGATTTTCGTCCTAGGAGGGCCGGAGACGCAGCTGCATGACATTCTTTGGGCCGTCCATGACGGAAAAAACCGTGGTAGAAGCGAGGGGGAGGAAATTTTTGGGGAGTTGCCGGTTACGGTGGGAGGCCGGGGGCCAAGCGATGCGCGTTTCTCTCGTACACGTACGTGCGTGTGTGCGAGGCGTTGGCTCTAACTGAACCCGAGCGAGGCGTTGGGCTCTAACTGAACCCGAGCGGTTGCACTGCAGGCTATGGGTTACTGAACCCGAGCGATCGATCGATGGCTGTTAACTGCTCCGATGGAGCAATTCCTTCGCTACTGCTGCTAACTG
>NC_041389.1:59536343-59612700 GCF_002162155.2 Triticum dicoccoides | reverse complement strand
AGGAGGTCAGTTTCGTCCGTTTTGCGGTACGCCAGACCCCTCCCGACGAACAGGACCCCCGTTTTGACCGTACGAGGCCCGTTTCGTCCGTTTTGCGGTACGCCACACCCTCCCGATCAACAGGACCCCCGTTTCGACCATAGGAGGTCTGTTTCCTCCGTTTTGCGGTACGCCACACCCCTCCCGATCAAAAGGACTCCCGTTTCGACCGTAGGAGGTCCATTTCCTCCGTTTTGTGGTACGCCACACCCCTCCCGATCAACAGGACCCCGTTCTGAACGTAGGAGGTTCATTTCCTCCGTTGTGCGGTACGCTAGGCCTCGTTTCCATCGCCTATTTCGTACAGGCCCTCCCGATGAACACGACCACACATTCCGTTCCAACCTAGCCAGTTGGCTCCCCATGAACACGACGACGATGTTGTTTCTCCGTTCCGCCCCAGCCATGTACGTATGTGCGAGTACGTGTTCGAGACCTTGCCCGTATGTATGTATGTGGCCATATTTTCTTTCTTGCACCCTCGCCGCTGTACGTACGTGTACATGCTACGTGTGCGCCTCTACTATGACACGTGCGCGCCTCTACTACAACACGTGCGTGCCTCTACATCGACCAGTCTGTACGTACACTTTCGTGACCAGAATGACAACGCTACGTACGCTTCGACCAGGTGGGTCCCGACTGTCAGGAACTTCCTTGCCTGCGAAGATGTAGCTGGTGGGTCCCAGCAGTCAGGGGGGCGAATCGTTTTGGGTTTTTTTTGCCCAGACACACTTCCTTGCATGCAAAGGTGTAGCTGGTTGGTCCCAGCAGTCAGGAGGGAAACATTTTTTTCACGAAATATGGTGGCCCGTCCGGTGGGTCCCTGCTGTTAGGTGGAGGAATCATTATTTTCCGTGTAATAAGGAGGCACTTCCTCGCTACGGCCGTGGACCCAGTTGTCAGCCTCTCGACGTACAGTCCACGTCCGATGGAAGTCGTTCCTTGACCACATTGACCATGCCGCGCCGAGAGCACCAGGGCGGTGGACGACGGCGAGGCCTAGGAAGGTGATGACGCGGAGCTGGTGAAGACGCGGCAGTGGATGCCCACGCGGAGAGGAGTATGAGTATTCACTCGTTCGGCTGCGGTGTGAGGCTGCCGTCGCCATAGGGCCTGGCCTAAGGTGGGAATAGTAGGGGGCGGTGAGGCCTCCGTGGTAGCACAGCCGGCCACGGGAGGCAGGAGCAGGCGGCATGACCGGTGCTGCTTTGGGTGGCTGGAGCAAGAAGACCAGAGGTTGAAGAAGCACTACGGCCGTTGGATGGACATCATACAGTCACTGGAGCTAGAATCATTCATATTGACTAAGTTGACAAAGCCCTCCATCCCCGTCAACTTAGTAGGCCCACAAGTCAGCTTCCCACCAAGGTGAGTCCCAGCTAGCAGGGGGAGTATTCATTTTTTTGTGCGTAATAAAGAGGCACTTCCGATGGGTCCGAGCTGACAGCGGGGGGGAACGTTTTTTTACGGAAATACGGTGGCCCGTCCGGTGGGTCCCAGCAGTCAGGGGGGAAACATTTCTTTTTCACGAAATAGGGTGGCCCGTCCGGTGAGTCCCTGCAGTCAGGTGGAGGAAAAATTATTTTGCGCGTAATAAGGAGGCACTTCCTTGCAGCCGTCGTGGACCCAGCTATCAGCCTCTCCATGTACAGTACTCTTCCGATGGAAGTCGGTTGTTGACCACATTGACCACGCCGCGCCGAGAGCACCAGGGCGGTGGACAATGGCGACGCCTAGGAAGGGGATGACGCAGAGCCGGGGAAGATGCAGCAGTGGAAGCTCGTGCGGCGAGGAGTACGAGGGTTCACTGGTTCGGCTGCGGTGTGAGGCTGCCATCTCCACAGAATAACAGGGGGTGTGGGTGAGTGGAGGGATGGCCTGGCTAGCGGTGGGAGTAGTATGGGGGTGGTGAGGCCTCCGCGGCAGCACAGCTGGCCACGGGAGGCAGGAGCAGGCGGCATGACGGGCGCTGCTTTGGGCGGCTGGACCAAGAAGACCAGAGGTTGAAGAAGCACTACGGCCGTTGGATGGGCATCGTACGGTCACTGAAGCTAGAATCGTTTATATTGACAAAGTTGACAAAGCCCTTGGTACGCTCCAACTTAGTAGGCCCACGGGTCAGCCTCCGAAACGGTGCGCCCCAGATGTCAGGGGGAGGAATCATTTTTTGGGCGGCCGAAGCTAAGAATATCCGAGATTGAAGAAGCACGACATCCGTTGGATAGATATCCAACGGCCACTGCTGCTAGAACCGTGTGTTGACTATAATAAGTTGACACAGCCTTGCATACGCGTCAACTTAGTTTTTTAGGGGACGCTTCACTTAGTAGGCCCACAAGTGTGTGGCAGAGAACGTATAGCCCATTTGCGTTTTGTAAGAATGTACAACCCATTTTTGAATTCTAATGGAATTTACAACAGCCCATTTGCAGTTTGTTAAAAGTACAACCCATTTTCTAGCTAGGACAATGATTAATAATTTCAACCAACCGTTGAAGACAGAATTCAATAAAATTTCCCACATTTTGATGGCATCCGAAATATTTTTATCCCGAAATTTCTAGTCAGATTAAATATAAATTTGTATTACATAAAAATCCAACAAAACATTGCACGTGCAACAATGAAAATTTAAGATTTTCAAAATCCATAAATAATATTTTATAAACTAATTTCATGTTTGGTGCATTTTTTATAGTTACTGCCCAATTTTTATAATACATCCCATTTATTATTTTTAAAGCCCATTTTCCTGTTAAGCCTAATGCATCCCTCCTAGGAAAGATTTGCAGCCCAGCAGGGCGGAGAATAATAAGTTGACCTTGCCTGGGTATTCCTCAAAAAGACGTATAGCTGGGCTAGCCAATCTCATCTTGAAAAAAGTAGTATCTGGGCTGGATATCTGGCCTGGGCTAGATGTGCCACAGCCCGCCCAGTTAATACCCTGCTCTCATCTGAACAACAACGAAATCATTGCCAAGAAAAACTCTGCAGTGCTCACGCCTCAAAAACACAAATACTGCTCGAGCTGCTTGGTCCCAGCTGTCGGCCGCACCTTGTGCAATTCTCTCGTTTATATTGACTACATAGGTTGACAATGGTGTGGGACCGTGATGTCAGGAAACCAGGAGAAAGCAAAAAAATAGGTGTACACAATAAGGAGGCACTTGTGTACGTACGGCTATGGCCCTAGTGGGTCCCTAGTGTCATCCAGTCAAAATAAAGTCATTTCCTAAATCCTCATGTTCGTTGACCATGTTAACAATGCTCGGCGCCACGACGAGCGCAACAACTCGAAGGACAATGGAGAGGGCCTCGCAAGCCCCACGGAGGTCTAATACGGCGCCTGCTGCTCATTCAGGAAGCCAGGATCATCGGACACCTATGAGCACCTTCGAGAAACTGAGACGGCATGAAACAGTAAGGCCGCGCTTGGGAGCTCTAGTTTATTTCAAACCTGTATTAATATACAAGTGTAATTTACTCGTCATCGGAAGGCCCGAGGTCTGTAAGTAAAACCGGCGGGTTACGCGTGTAATTTGAGAGACCAGTGTATATTTTACGAGCACTGCTATATGGACGACATTACCAGACGATACATGCACGATGTGCGTATCATGCCATCCATGGGCAAGGATGAAACATCAGCTAACGGATGGATTAGCAATCGTCCTAGTGTCGTTCAGCGTTTTTATCGTGTGTGAAGTACTTCCGATATTTTACTAGTCGAAATCGACCAACCAAGTGCCTTCGCCCGAGACCATCTGCTTTATTTTACAAGCGTCAGTTTTACAAGCGGTTTTGGTTGGAAAACGATGATCCAATCACGGCCTAATATCATGAGTTGGTCGGAAGATCATATGGTTTCACGTCTAACCTACCCGACATGTCGTATAGGCTATGAATGAAACATCAGACGATGAACTTCTTACGCACGGAAACAACAAAAGAGGATGATCTTCTTAACAAGCAAATCACTGGCATTAGATCGACATGCAAAACAATACGAAGCATTATTCTCAGGAGGCACGGTGAAGAGCTTGTGATGCCGCATGCCACAACATTCCAAGCTCAACTTTGCAATCAAACACAAGGCCTGGCATTACATAGACAATATTCAGAACAAACTCTTAACACAGGAATATCTCAGCAGAGTAACTATTTACTTCTAAACTGAACACATGAATAGGAAAAAACACTCGACGCTGCTCATAGCAAGGGCGTCCCACTCAAAAATATCAAATGCATGTCTTCTGGCTAACATCAATGAGCAAATTTTGACAAGGTTTTCCAATTCCAATATATTAAACTAACGTCCTCTTGCTAACATCAATGATTAAACTTTGTCAAGCTTTTCCCATTCGAAATATGTAATGCCTATGATCGTGTCTTGTCGTAGCTTCTTGTACTTGTTTGGGCACTTTTTCCCAGGGCACTCCACGTGTTGTTAAATTGCCAATGGTCTCTGCAGACTAGTCATGTCACCGGTGTCTAATAATACTCTGTAAAGCTTCTCGGTCATTCCTTCTTTAATGTACCGCAGCCAGTGACTGCTTCTTTCTGCAAAGTGGAACGACCAACTGGACCCAGTAACACAGCAGTTTGCCTTGGACACATTGGCTCCTTTTCTGCAGTTCAACTAAAATCAAAGTCGCAATAAAACCGAGCTTTAATTTTGATATCCCTGTAAACAACAATAGGTATAAGGGAAACAATTACTGAGAAATAACGGTTGATGACTTGTCTTAATGGGAAACAAAGCAGGAGAGAAGCAATTCTCCATCAGTGTGATTCATTCATATTGACTGAGACATTATCTTAACAATGCCTTGTTTCAACATGTATAAAGAACGACAAAGCAGAAAAGTACCATTCCTAAAACTATGAAACTGATTCATTTTTAAAGAGACATTATCTTAACAATACCTTGGTTAAACATGTAGAAAGAACTACAAAGCAGGATAGTACCATTCCTAACAAGTGTTGCAGTTTTGAACTAAGATTCAGTAGTTAATTAATTCTGAGAGTGGCGTTGCTTAATTTTACCAGCGGCATTAGATTAACAAAAAGCATAAACAGTTCCAGGGGAGAGTGGGCGCAACAACAATATGTGCTTCCATCTACTTATAAAGGGGGTGATGCAGAGTTTGTCGTAACAAAGCAACAAGCATCATGTCTGGGTTGGTCCCATTTTTGTTCACTACTTAATGGGAAAAGACAGCAATACAATGCTTCAATTCAACATTTATTTAAAACAGTACCAATACAGGTAACACAACATCTCAAAGCACACTGCACAATCATGTGGATGAAGGCCTGTACTGACCTTTCATGAGAACACCAGGATAAAATACGAATCAACTAACACGAATAGGAAATCGAATCTCCTTTTGTGCAGTTGCACTGAAATCAAGCAAAGTGTTTCGTGTAGCGAAGCAAAATGTCGCAATAGCAACAAGTTGAATAGATATCATGTTGTTGAGACCAAGATTTTAAACAACTCGACAGGAACACTGGAAACGAATCTCGGATCTCCTTTTGTGCAGTTCCACCAAAATTAAGCAAAGTCACCGGTGTGACATTCAAGTTGAACTGCACAAAACACTCTTAAAACATAAGTGTTTCGAGTAGCGAAGCAAAATGTCGCAATAGCAACAAGTTGAATCGATACCCCTGTTTTAACACAGGCCAAAAAGGAAACAATTACTTGCCGATAAAGGAGGATGAAACATACGATGACAGAAAGAAGCATCTAACTTATCTTGGATGGAAAACAAAGTAGGATAGTAGCATTTCTAAAACGGTTGCATTGATTCATATTAACAAAGACACTCTCTTGAAACAACATTCGTTAAAAATGTAATTTACTTTTAACAGTGGCATTACTTCAATTTTCCGGCGGCATTCTTAGATTAACAACAGCAAAATAGTTGTATGGGACATGCTAGCACCATGTGCGTCCACACGCAAAAATGGGTGATGCAGAGTATGTAGCCAAGCAGCATATCTGTGTTGGTACCATATTTGTTCTCTTTGAACTTTTTCCTATGTGAGGGCAGCAAATCTAGTCCTGCACAAACTACCCGACCCCCCCCCAGTTTCTTTCCCTTTTCAACAAAGAGATCGGTTCCTTACAGATGTGTGTACTGGGTTACCCCCTTTTCCCCTTTTCGACCAACAAAGCGGCTGGATAGCCAGTCTATACTACTTTTCCTCCCTCCTTTCCTCATTGAACCATGTCCTAGATTCATGCTCCACCCCACCGCACCTTTCTTTCCTCTTTGAACCAAGACCTAGATTCGACTACGAATCGAAAAAGATCCACATGCAGCTAGAGCAACGATGGTTTCAGAGAAACTTATACCTTAGGGTCGTCGGGATGTGGCAAGGCATGCGGCGGGAGGCCGGATATTCCCACACTATGTACGACAGCGAGGAAGAAGGGGTCGGTGGCCCTCCCGCACAGGCGCTGGGTGAAAGAGAACAGTGTAGCCGGCAGTGGATTGCCTCCCTCGCCGAAGGCGATAAAGTTAACGCTGCACCTCCTCCCCTTCCCGGTGCGACGGGATACGGACGCCTCCTTCACCAGCTGTGAGGGGGGAGAGAGAGACAAGAGAGGCCAATGCAGTCTTGTTTAGATCTGGTGAAGAGAGGGTGAGAGACTGTGAATATAGCAAATCCTATCAAATGAACGCTAAGCCTCCAGCGTGTAACATATATGTATTGCGGCGAGCGTGTGGAGAGTGCAAACCCTATCTTGATGGGAACTAAACCAGGATACCCGAGAAAAAAAGCATTTCTTCATTTAACCAGTGATAGTACTACCACCATATGGACAATGACCGCACAACCACCACGTACTTTTTGTCGAAACAACATGTATACCTCCACCAAGGCATAAATCAGGACAATTTTTTAAGGGTTTGTCTAGGACACATCTAGATGTCTAAGTTGATGTCCGCTCTGTTTGTGGTCTATTTTTTTTGTCCTAGTTTTTTTTGTTTCTTGTTGCCACATTATATACTTGTGGGAACTTAGATGTGATATCCTTAAATAACATCTAGAAGTGAATTAGACAAACTGATTTTCTAACGTACCAAGAAAGAAAACTTGATCAAAAACAAGCCCCCGATTCCAGGTCACGAGAGTCGTCGCGCACACACACATAGACATAGACATGCATATCTGTGTTTACGTAAAATTCCATTTCCATCTCCCTCTCCAATCATATTTGTCCAAATGGCACATTATTTACGTTGTTAATTATATACGCAGCAATATTAACGTACAACATCTCTTGTTTGCGCATGTCCGGACCGCTGCCACGGCCGGTCCTAACCAACCCGAACCCTTTTCATCACCCGCGCGTGCTTCCCGCCCGAATCGGTCAGTGCCGCATTCATGCCCAGCCAGAGCGGATGCGACCTCTCACTGGCGCCGGCATTGAAGCGGCGCGCCGGCCGAGAGAGCGTCGCCCGCGCCGCTTTCGGGTGCACGCGGCTGCTCCGCGTTCAAAGGTCGCAATAGCCAGCTACAACATGCATGTAAAAAGTTCTTGGGAGTCTGTGCTACAGCTAGCTGTCCTCCGCCAACTCGTCAATCTCTTCCATTAGTGCTAGTAGTACTCCATGGCGCGATCCATCGACAAGCAGGCTCGGTTTGCGATGAGTGGCATGCCGAGCGACCGTGTGCGGTCGAGCCATGGAGGAGGGTGAGACACGAACACGACAGGCGTGATTTAAACGTTGATTTTGCTCGATGGCGCGATCCAACAAAACAAAATGTTGGTTTCTCTCCGTTTCTATTTTTTCTCTGGAAAAACGAAAACTTTCCACTCCATTTTCTTCCAAGGTTGCCCCGTTACAACATTCCATCAAATACAAAGGAAAACTAACACACATGCTGATGCATCTCAATGATTCACAGATCATAGCCAATATTTACTTCACAACTAAAGAAAAAAGTTGTGAGAGCGTGTATGAAAGAAAAACTACTAATGGGGTCACTATGACTTAAACCCTAAACCCTAAACATGATTTAATTCCCTGGCCAGGTAGAACCTGTCGAAGGAAAGATGGCTGGCACCCTCGGATCATACGATGCTTTTGTGAAGTTCCACTAAAATTGACCTAAGCATCCCTGATGGCAAAAATATTGAAGAAGTGTGATTAGAATAATAGTACTGGCACTAGTTCATGAGACATAAACTCATCACAAGTAGAAGCCGGTAGAAGTAGAGAAAGATCAACGGAGCTACGACAGTGGAGCAAGCCGGCTCCGAAAGCAAGATGGACTACCTGGGACGTCGGGCTGTACCTAGAAGGGCGGTTGGGATGCGGCATCGGCCCATACCGCGGTGACCCCCGATTGGGATGCACTGACTATGGGTTTTCTCCCTCGCCAATGTCGATCGCGTCTACGCGGAACATTGTTCCCTTCCCCCAGCTACGGGATCAGGCCCGTCGTTCTATGCTTGTGAAGAGAGCAACCTTAGCATGCAGGCTTGTAGCTTAGGCTCCTGCTAGTGTATATATAGTGGTTTTCTTTTTCTCTCCATATCAACCAATTTATATTGCGTACGTGTCATTCAAGAGTGAAATGATGGTTGCTTCTTTCGACTAACTTACTGTGTGATTTGACTGCTCCTGAGTGGCCCCTACACGTACCCCCCCTACGTGTATGCAACAGTCACACGTACATATGGATGCAAAAACGCGCGCGACACCCTAATGCATGCATGTCCGAGCACACGACAGAACACACACGGTCACGCTAAGTGATCAACCTACACGTGCATGCACACACATACTCAGTCAGGGTGAGCTAATGATCGTATAAACACCGGAAAATATATATATTGAGCGCAATAAGCGTATTATGAAGTCCACTTACCGTATTTTTACAAATATACAGTGACAGACAGTGTATTTATCTCATTTGAAATTAATCCATATTAACTAGAGAGGAGGCAGTATGGACTAGCATTACTTGCGCGCGGTGGCTCGCAGGACAAGGAGAAACTTTTGACTAATGCAAGCTCTCCCTCTCTCACGCACTGGACGTGCAACAGTTAATTCGGTGTCAGATTGCCAGAAGCATACACTATACTATTAGTGCTACTATTGTTCGACTTCCCGAATAGGCGAACAGCCAAGCGCAAAGTTTACTAGTACTAGTACTACTAATATAGTCTATAAAGGTAGTACTAGGAACCGGATGGAGGAGCGTCTGCACTCTTATTATAATTTTAAAATGTGATAAAGCAATCTTCAACACATTTGGTTCTCTTCGAGGATTCTCGCATGTGATAATGGAAGTTGATTGCATGGAACACTCGCCACAATTCTCGCTTAATTCTGGCTCATATCCTGTTACAAATAGTAGCGCTCGGTAATATTTCCTCTTTTTTGTTATTCAGCAGGTAAACAGATCAGCAAACCTTGCGGTGCATATTCGTGCGAACCGTGCTTGCTGCACTTTGATTGTGGCCGAGAGCTGGCTTGATGAAACACCTCACTTCCTACTTCTTTTTTTGCGGGGTACCTCGCTTCCTAGTGACCAGTGTCTTGGCTGATCATCCTAAGAAGGCTTATATATGAATAAAGCTCTCTCATTTACCCGCAAAAAAGATTAAGCCATATTAACCAGAAAGGAGGGACTATGGACTAGCACTACTTTTTGGTGTGTCCCGTCAACTCGCAGACCGAGGAGAAGCTTGCAGGACAAGGTGAAGCTCGCTTACGCCTTTTGACTAATGCAACCTACCCTCGGTGGACATGCATCAGTCCATTTGGTGTCAGATAGTCAGAGGCATACACTATAGTACCCAACATGCGGAGTACCATCATTGTTCGTCTTCACGAAGAGGCGAAGAGACAAGCGCAGTAGTACGAGTAGTACTACTACTAGAACCGCATGGTGGAGCGTCTGTACTCTTATTTTTTTATCTCTGATAAAGTACACGTTTATTCCGAAGAAGGGCGGAAAACGGCAGCCCAACATGTAATGAATGATATCGATCAACCAACCATGCTCGAATATATCTTGGCCTCCGTGTGAGCCCGTCTGTGTGTTCTAGCTCCTAGTCTCTCTCAAGGAACGGCGGGTTGGCTCTTTGCCGTCAATTGAGATCGGTTTGCTCACACTCCTGTCCCACATGTCCGTGATATGCCAAGAGGAGGTGCGTTAACCAACTGGCCATACGCGTACTTGGTTTTGCACCTTCATACTACTCCTCCCTCCATCACATTTTACCGGGTGCGCTTCATTATGATGCATTTCTCTCAATGCATTTCCAGCACCAGAGAGACTTTAGATGTGTTTGGTTTAATGCTCAATTAATTAGGGTGTCGTAACCGCAATCAAGTCCACAATTTTCTCTCCATGTACTCTGTACTACTATGGAGTGGAGTACGTGCATGCATGTGTGTACCCGGGGTGGAAGCACTGCATGCATGTGTGTACGCATTATTCCTCTAGTAATAGATGTCGTGCTATAAGGCTGGTTGTAATGATAGTATCATAGCTAGTATCATGCATGCCAATTAGGCAATTTTGATGATGTGTCATAGCATTAAATGAATAAAAAGAGGGTGTAGTATCATATCATGATACCGTATCATATTAAATGCTATGCTACTTTGTGTCATGCATGGCAATAAGTAGAGTACAACATGATACTAATATATGATACTATGCATTAGGAAGGTAGTATCATACACTAGTATCATATGCATGATACTAGTATATGATACTCCCCATTACAACCAGCCTAACTACCAATGCTATTTTTCAGGCCGATCGCTAGTCGCCTTGGTCCCATAGATTTATTTTCTTTTTTCTGAAGTGCGTTGTATAAACAGTGGCGGATGGAGTAGTATGAGCGGATTCAAAGAAGAGCATATTGATGGTTGCTTCTTCAGAGCAACTTATAGTGGGAAAGGTGGGGCTTATGATATGACTGCTCATTACTCACTATTAATGCGGCACAATGACCAGGCTGAGTCTCCCATGCGGTTGTGCACTACCCCCTAGGTTCTTAAATATACTCTATAGTATTTGTCTTTCTAGAGATTTCAACGAGTCACTACTCAAATATTTGTCTTTTTAGAGATTTCAAATGGACTGGCACATACGGATGTATATAGACATATTTTAGAGTGTAGATTCACTCATTTTGCTCCGTATGTAGTCACTTGTTGAAATCTCTAGGAAGACGAATAGAGTATTTAGGAACGGAGGGAGTACACATACGAAGAAAAATGAGTGAATCTGCACTCTAAAATATGCCCGTTTGAAATTTGTAAAAAGATAAATATTTAGGAACGAAGGAGTATAATTTTGTGCATGGCACATGGACCCGGATGATGAAGAGGCTTCTGGCAATGCTATCAAGCTTCCATCATTTGTTTACATAATTGACATACTATACAAATAATTTTCTAGCGACATGAAATTGTACAATGGTGTGAGCTTTCAGCTTTTGTTTTGCGTGTCTTGCCATCGATGCTCTTTCGCAAACAATAAAAAACTAACTCCCTTGCTAATGCATGTCAATTATTAGCAGATCAGAGCTAATAATTACATCACAACTGAAAACAGAGTTGTGAGAAGGTGTTAAATGAAAATTGATCCATGCTTTCATTGGCAGCAACGTCCCCCCAGCTCTGTCTAAATCAACAAGGCATGTTGGGAAAAAAGTAGTTGTCTGGAGCATGCAACATTTCGATCATTTTGTGTAGTTCCACTAAAATAGAGTTGAGCGTCCCTGTTCCAAAGATATTAAGTGTGATTACGATAATAGAGGACTGCTGATGAAACAATAAACACACAAATAGAAGCCGGTCACCTTTGCAGTCTCTCTTAAGACTAACTAGTTGGAGAAGATTAGGCTCGGAGTTGGATGAGGAGGATAGAGCAAAACCAATCTCCCTTTGTGCAGTCGCACTGAAATGTAGAGACGTTGCCCGTGTGACATTTTAGTACAACTGCACAAAACACTCTTAAGAAAAAAGTGATTTGTGCAGTTCACCAAAAGGTCGCAATAGCAATGAGCTGAAATGGATAGCCCAGTTTGCAAAAAAAGAGGTAGAAAGGAAACAATTACTGGCCAATAACAGTTGATGACACATGCGACGACAAAAAAGAAGCATATTCCTTGCCCTAAGGGAAGATAACAACACAGTTGTGTTTGTCTAAAACGGTGTGAGGACGAGAATGCAATATGGAAAGTACGCTGGACGAGCTACATTTTGGGCAAAGAACTATGGAAGATCCACATGCAGCGACGTGGGAAGACGGGCAGTGGAGCAAGGCCGGAGGGGATACCTGGATGTCGTCAGGATGTAACTAGGTGAGCAGCGGCGGGCAGAATCTACGAGCAGGTCGTGTAGGCCCTGCCGCGCCGGAGCTTCGTCAGAGAGAACTTCGTGTACCGCAGATCAGGACGTGCTGCCTCGGCGCCATCGAACGGAGAAACGATGCACTTCCTCCCTTTCCCCCGGCGGATGGGATGCGGCCGGATCAGTGACCAACGGTGAGAGAGAGAGAGGCCACCGCACTCCCTTTCCCCCGGCGGATGGGATGCGGCTGGATCAGTGACCAACGGTGAGAGAGAGAGAGAGAGGCCACTGCACTCCCTTTCCCCCAGCGGATGGGATGCGGCCAGATCAGTGACCAACGGTGAGAGAGAGAGGCCACCGCTACAGTCGTTCAAATTAGCACATGGGCTGCCATTTCATAAAGAAATGAGCTCCACCGTGTACCCGCGTGGGTGTGGCTGGGCATGAAGCGTGAGTACGTGCACAGTGCACCTATTCTCTTCTTGTATATGTACACCACCTACGTGGGGTTGTGTGAGAGAGATACAAACCTAGAGAGATATAGTGTGTGGGTTCTTGAGAGTTTTTTTTGGGGGGGGGGGTTCAATCAAAAAATGTAACATATGCAATGTGGTGTGAAATACAGTCCTGGATATAACATATATATAGAGGGGGCGATCCACGAGAAGAGAGTGGAGGTATCACCGGCTTGAGGTGTCCATAGAATCGAAAAGAGGGATGATGTGTGTGTGTGTGTGCGCGCGTGCGATCGATAAAGAGTGCCATCAAATTTGTGTGTGCCCACGTCAAAGATATAGAGTGGCTGGCCTACTGGAACGTGAGAGGGGACATGTGCAGTTTGTCTCTGTGGCATGGATACCTACCTGCAGCGCTCGACTATCGGTGTGTGGTGGGGGAAGAGGGAGGCCCAATTAACTATAGAGGTACAATGGCTGGTATATGTGTGGAGGAGGAGAGAGGCCTACCTCATGTATTAAGGAGATCGATCTTCCTCATGTATTAAGGGAGATCGATCGGCATCCATGCATATGTGCAGGAGAGGAATAAGGTTGGGAGAGAGACAGAGCTAGAGTGTTGAAGGGGGTGGTAGTGGAGTTGCTTCTAACAAATGGTGGGATAGGCTTGTGATACGTCCACTTTGCATCATGCTTTTATGTCAATATTTATTGCATTATGGGCTGTTCCTTCACGTTATGTCACAATACTTATGGCTATTCTCTCTTATTTTACGAGGTTTACATAAAGAGGGAGAATGCCGGCAGCTGGAATTCTGGGCTGGAAAAGGAGCATTGAAGGACTATTCTGCGCAAACTCCAAAAGTCCTGAAACTCCACGGAATACCTTAGAATAAATAAAGAAAAATTGTCGCCAAAGATGAAGGCCAGGGACCCACACCCTGCTCACGAGGGTGGGGGGCGCGCCCCCGCCCTAGGCGCGCCCCCCTACCTCGTGGGCCCCCTGGTGGCTCTCGGACGTCCATCTTCTCCCATATGAAGTATTTCGATGAGAAAAAAATAAGAGAGAACCTTTCGGGACGAGACTCCACCGCCACGAGGCGGAACCTTGGTGGAACCAATCTAGGGCTCCGGCAGAGCTGTTCTGCCGGGGACACTTCCCTCTGGGAGAGGGAAATCAACACCATTGTCATCACCAACGCTCCTCTCATCGGGAGAGGGCAATCTCCATCAACATCTTCACTAGCACCATCTCATCTCCAAACCCCAGTTCATCTCTTGTATCAAATTCTTGTCTCCAAGTCCGGGATTGGTGCTAGTAGGTTGCTAGTAGTGTGGATTACTCCTTGTAGTTGATGCTAGTTGGTTTATTTGGTGGAAGATCATATGTTCAGATCCTTTATGCACAATATTACCCCTCTGATTATGAATATGAATATGCTTTGTGAGTAGTTACGTTTGTTCCTAAGGACAAGGGAGAAGTCGTGCTATTAGTAGTCATGTGAATTTGGTATTCGTTCGATATTTTGATAAGATGTATGTTGTCTAACCTCTAGTGGTGTTATGTGAACGTCGACTACATAACACTTCACCATTATTTGGGCCTAGAGGAAGGTATTTGGAAGTAATAAGTAGATGATGGGTTGCTAGAGTGACAGAAGCTTAAACCCTAGTTTATGCGTTGCTTCGTAAGGGGCTGATTTGGATCCATATGTTTCATGCTATGGTTAGGTTTACCTTAATACTTTTGTTGTAGTTGCGGATGCTTGCAATAGAGCTTCATCATAAGTGGGATGCTTGTCCAAGTAAAGGCAGTACCCAAGCACCGGTCCACCCACATATCAAATTATTAAAGTACCGAACGTGAATCATATGAGCGTGATGAAAACTAGCTTGACGATATTCCCATGTGTCCTCGGGAGCGCTTTTCCTATTATAAGAGTTTGTCCAGGCTTGTCCTTTGCTACAAAAAGGATTGGGCCACCTTGCTGCACTTTATTTACTTTTGTTACTTGTTGCTCGTTACAATTTATCCTATCACAAAACTATCTGTTACCACTTATTTCAGTACTTGCAGAGAATACCTTGCTGAAAACTGCTTATCATTTCCTTCTGCTCCTCGTTGGGTTCGACACTCTTACTTATCAAAAGGACTAGATAGATCCCCTATACTTGTGGGTCATCAAGACTCTTTTCTGGCGCCGTTGCCGGGGAGTGAAGCGCCTTTGGTAGGTGGAATTTGGTAAGGAAAAATTTATTTAGTGTGCTGAAATTTTCTGTCACTTGTTACCATGGAAAGTAATTGCTTGAGGGGCTTGTTCAGGGTATCTTCACCCCGTCCAGTTGAGCCAAGAGTTGCTCCTCAACCTATTGAACCTACTGAATCTATTGAAAATGAAACTGTTTTTCAGATTCCTTCGGGTATGATGGAAAAACTGCTAGCTAACACTTTCGCAGGAGATGGAACAAAGCATCCTAACAAACAATCTACGCTTTGTGGATGATATTTGTGGACTATTTAAGCTTGCAGGTATACTCGATGATGCCGTTAAGAGGAAGGCTTTCCCTTTATCTTTGGAGGGAGACGCATTGACATGGTATAGGCTATGTGATGATACGAGATCATGGAACTATAAAAGATTGAAATTGGAATTTCATCAAAAGTATTACCCTATGCATCTTGTTCATCGTGATCGCAATTATATATATAATTTTTGTCCTCGCGAAGGAGAAAGCATCGCTCAAGCTTGGGGGAGGCTTAAATCAATGTTATATTCATGCCCCAATCATGAGCTCTCGAAATTGACAATTCTCCAGAATTTTTATGCCCGGCTTTCTGATAATAATCGCACCATGCTCGATACTTCTTGTGCTGGCTCTTTTATGATGAAGTCTATTGAATTTGGATGGAATTTATTGGATAGAATTAAACGCAACTCTGAAGATTGGGACCTTGACGAAGGTAAGAAGTCAGGTATGACACCTAAGTTTGATTGTGTCAAATCTTTTATGGATACCGATATTTTCCGTAAGTTTAGCACTAAATATGGACTTGACTCTGAGATAGTAGCTTCTTTCTGTGAATCTTTTGCTACTTATGTTGATATCCCCAAGAAGAAGTGGTTTAAATATCATCCTCCCATAGAAGTAAAAGTAGCTGCACCTATTAAAGTTGAAGAAAAGACTATCACTTATAATGATCCTATTGTTCCTACTTCTTATGTTGAGAAACCCCCTTTCCCTGTTAGAATGAAGGATCATGCTAAAGCTTCAACTGTTGTTCATAAAAGCAATATTAGGACTTATACACCCCCTGAGCAAGTCAAAGTAGAACCCAATATTGCTATTGTTAAAGATCTCTTGTCTGATTATATTGATGGGCATGTTATTCAATTCACTGGCGAAACTGCTAGAATTGCTAAACCCTATGATAGAGATAAACATAGACCTGTGGTAGGCGTGCCCGTTATTTCTTTTAAAATAGGAGATCATTGTTATCATGGCTTGTGTTATATGGGTGCTAGTGCTAGTGTTATACCCATTGACTTATACAAAGAAATTATGCATGATATTGCACCTGCTGAGTTAGAAGATATTGATTCTACAATTAAACTTGCCAATAGAGATACTATATCTCCAATGGGAATGATTAGAGATGTTGAAGTCTTGTGTGGGAAAACCAAATATCCCGCTGATTTTCTTATTCTTGGTTCTCCACAAGATAGCTTTTGTCCCATTATATTTGGTAGACCCTTCTTGCGTACTGTTAATGCTAAGATAGACTGCAAAAAGAATGTTGTTACTGTTGGCTTGGATGATATGGTCCATGAGTTTAATTTCTCTAAATTTAGTAAACAACATCGTGAGGAAGAATTGCGTAGTAAGGATGAAATTATTGGTCTTGCTTCTATTGTTGTACCTCCTAGTGATCCTTTAGAACACTATTTGCTAGACCATGAAAATGATATGTTCATGAATGAAAGAAGGGAAATAGATGAAGTATTCTTTAAACAGGAACCTATTCTGCAACACAAATTTCCTGTTGAAATCCTAGGGGATCCCCCTCCACCCAAGGGTGATCCCGTATTTGAGCTTAAACCGTTGCCTCATAATCTTAAATATGCTTATCTTGATGAAAAGAAAATATATCCTGTTATTATTAGCGCTAACCTTTTAGAGCATGAATAATAAAGATTATTGAAAACTCTGAAGAAGCATCGTGCCGCTATTGGATATACTCTGGATGATCTTAAGGGCATCAGTCCCACTCTATGTCAACATAAAATAAATTTGGAAGCTGATGCCAAACCAGTTTGTGATCCTCAATGACGTTTGAATCCTAAAATGAAAGAAGTGGTAAGAAAAGAAATACTCAAGCTTCTGGAGGCAGGTATAATTTTTCCAGTTGCTAATAGCCAGTGCGTAAGTCCTGTCCATTATGTCCCTAAGAAGGGAGGTATTACTATTGTCCCTAATGATAAATATAAATTGATTCCGCAAAGAATTATCACAGGTTATAGGATGGTAATTGATTTCCGCAAATTAAATAAGGCTACTAAGAAAGATCATTACCCCTTACCTTTTATTGATCAAATGCTAGAAAGACTATGCAAACATACACATTATTGCTTCCTAGATGGTTACTCTGGTTTTTCTCAAATACCTGTGTCGGCTAAAGATCAATCAAAGACTACTTTTACATGCCCTTTTGGTACTTTTGCTTATAGACGTATGCCTTTTGGTTTATGTAATGCACCTGCTACCTTTCAAAGATGCATGATGGCTATATTCTCTGACTTTTGTGAGAAAATTTGTGAGGTTTTCATGGATGACTTCTCCGTCTATGGTTCCTCTTTTGATGATTGCTTGAGCAATCTCGCTCGAGTTTTGCAGAGATGTGAAGAAACTAATCTTGTCTTGAATTGGGAAAAGTGCCACTTTATGGTTAATGAAGGCATTGTCTTGGGGCACAAAGTTTCTGAAAGAGCTATTGAAGTTGATAAAGCCAAGGTTGATGCTATTGAAAAGATGCCATGTCCCAAGGACATCAAAGGTATAAGAAGTTTCCTTGGTCACGCCGGATTTTATAGGAGGTTCATCAAGGACTTCTCAAAAATCTCTCGGCCTCTAACTAATTTATTATAAAAAGATGTACCATTTGTCTTTGATGATGATTGTGTAGAAGCGTTTGAAATACTTAAGAAAGCATTAGTCTCTGCACCTGTTGTTCAGCCACCTGATTGGAATTTACCCTTTGAAATTATGTGTGATGCTAGTGATTATGCCGTAGGTGCTATTCTAGGGCAAAGAGTTGATAAGAAATTGAATGTTATCCATTATGCTAGTAAGACTCTAGACAATGCTCAAAGAAATTATGCTACTAGCGAAAAGGAACTTTTAGCGGTTGTATTTGCTTGTGATAAATTCAGACCTTATATTGTTGATTCTAGAGTAACTATTCATACAGATCATGCTGCTATTAAATATCTTATGGAAAAGAAAGATGCAAAACCTAGACTCATTAGATGGGTTCTCTTGCTTCAAGAATTTGATTTACATATTGTTGATAGAAAAGGAGCTGAGAATCCTGTTGCAGACAACTTATCTAGGCTAGAGAATGTTCTTGATGACCCACTACCTATTGATGATAGCTTTCTTGATGAGCAATTAAATGTCATAAGTACTTCTCATAGCACCCCATGGTATGCTGATTATGCTAATTATATTGTTGCTAAATTTATACCGCCTAGCTTCACATACCAACAAAAGAAAAAGTTTTTCTATGACTTGCGACATTACTTTTGGGATGACCCACATCTTTATAAAGAAGGAGTAGATGGTGTTATTAGACGTTGTGCACCTGAGCATGAACAGGAACAGATCCTACGCAAGTGTCACTCCGAAGCTTATGGAGGACATCACGCTGGAGATAGAACTGCACATAAGGTATTGCAATCCGGTTTTTATTGGCCTACTCTCTTCTAGGATGGCCGTAAGTTTGTTTTGTCTTGCGATGAATGTTAAAGAATTGGTAATATCAGTAGACGTCAAGAAATGCCTATGAATTATTCACTTGTTATTGAGCCATTTGATGTTTGGGGCTTTGATTATATGGGACCTTTTCCTGCCTCCAATGGTTACACTCATATTCTAGTTGCTGTTGATTATGTTACTAAGTGGGTAGAAGCTATTCCAACTATAGTGTTGATCATAACACTTCTATTAAAATGCTTAAGGAAGTTATTTTTCCGAAGTTTGGAGTCCCTAGATACTTAATGACTGATGGTGGCTCACACTTTATTCATGGTGCTTTCCGTAAGATGCTTGCTAAATACGACGTTAATCATAGGATTACATCTCCATATTACCCGCAGTCTAGTGGTCAGGTAGAACTGAGCAATAGAGAGCTCAAATTAATTTTGCAAAAGACTGTCAATAGGTCTAGAAAGAATTGGTCCAAAAACCTTGATGACGCATTATGGGCCTATAGAACTGCATATAAAAATCCTATGGGTATGTCTCCGTATAAAATGGTTTATGGAAAAGCATGTCATTTACCTCTCGAACTAGAACATAAGGCATATTGGGCTATTAAAGAGCTCAACTAAGATTTCAAACTTGCCAGTGAGAAGAGGTTATTTGACATTAGCTCACTTGATGAATGGAGAACCCAAGCTTATGAAAATGCCAAGTTATTTAAGGAAAAAGTTAAAAGGTGGCATGACAAAAGGATACAAAAGCGTGAGTTTAATGTAGGTGATTATGTATTGCTATACAACTCTCGTTTAAGATTTTTTGTAGGAAAACTTCTCTTCAAATGGGAAGGTCCTTACGTTATCGAGGAGTTCTATCGTTTCGGTGCCATAAAAATCAACAACATCGCATGCACAAATCCGAAGGTGGTGAACGGTCAAAGGATCAAACACTATATCTTAGGTAACCCTATAAATGTTGAAACTAATATTATTGAAACCGTAACCCCGGAGGAATACATAAAGTACACTTTCCAGAACGTTCCAGACTCCGAAAAGGAATAGGTATGTGGTACGGTAAGTAAAGCGACTCCAAAACAATTTTTAAGGCAATATTTCCCCATTGTGGAATATTTAGAAAAATAGAATAATCAGTAGCAGTCCGGGGAGGACACGAGGCCTCCACGAGGGTGGAGGGCGCGCCCTACCCCCCTGGGCGTGCCCCCCTACCTCGTCAGCACCTCGTGTGCCCTCCACACTCCATTTCCTTGCACAATACGTATTTTGGTCGGTAAAAATTCATTATATATACTCTCGAAGGTTTTGACTCTCGTATAACACAAATATCCTCTGTTTTCGTTTCGAGCTATTTCTGTTGCAGATTTAGAGCACCATGACTTCTCCCTCCTCCAACAACGAAGACAAGGATGCCTGGCTATTGAAGGTAGAGTTGAAAAGAGAGGAACCAGAAGAGATCAACAAGGATGAAAGGATCAAGAAGGCTATGAAGGTTCAAGCTCCGGTGGTGAAAGAAGAAGACATCCCTCAACCTTTACCTAACCTTTTCACTCCAACAGATATTGAAGCCTTCCAGATGATTGAGTTAGCCCGCATACAAAACAAGTATCTTACACAGGAGAATATTTTGTTGAAGGATCATATTGCCGGGCTCAAGAACATTATCCACAAGTTGGAGGAACTTTTACGCTCGATGTGCGATTATCCACCGTCATCATCACCACCTCCATCACCTCCGAGGACATAATCACATGGGTATGGGCACTCCCCTTGGCAACTGCCAAGCTTGGGGGAGGTGCCCTAGTATCGTATCACCATCACAACTCCTATCTTTACTGTTTTCTTAGTTTGATCCTATTAGTAGTATCTTGATTTAGTAGAATAAAGTCATGGCATGATCTAGTTTCGTGTTTTGCTTTATGACCCTTCTTTGTAATCGAGTCCGTGAGCTATATAATAAAGATTAGTATTGAGTCAAGGGCTTGAATTTTGCCACGATCTTGGGCGATTAGAAGAAAAAGAATAAAAAGAGTCAAGAGTTCATACTGATCTTATTGAAAGTAATGACTTCACATAGAAAGAGTATGATGACTTAAAGTTGTTGGGAGTTGGCAAATATAGCTTTGGTCATCGTTGCAATTAATAGGAAGTAATAAGGAAAGAGAGGTTTCACATATAAATATATTATCATTGACATCTTTTATGATTGGGAGCACTCACTAAAATATGACATGCTAAAGAGTTGATGTTGGACAAGGAAGACAACATAATGAGTTATGTTCTCTTACATATGAGATAAAGTATGTTGTCATGGTTCCTCTACCGTGTTGAGTTTGCCTTTCCCCCTCATGCTAGCCAATTCTCAGCACTAAGTAGAAATACTACTTGTGCTTCCAAATACCCTTAAACCAATTTTGCCATGACAGTCCACCATATCTACCTATGGATTGAGTAAGATCCTTCAAGTAAGTTGTCATCGGTGCAAGCAATAAAAATTGCTCTCTAAATATGCATGACTTATTAGTGCGGAGAAAATAAACTTTGCACTAACTTGTTGTGGACGCAATAAAAGCGACGGACTGCATAATAAAGGTTCACATACAAGGGGCAATGTAAAGTGATGTTCTTTTGCATTAAGATTTTGTGCATCAACCCTAAATGCGCATGAAAACCTCTGCTTCCCTCTGCGAAGGGCCTATCTTTTATTTATTATCCTCTACCTTATGCAAGAGTCATAGTGATCTTCACCCTTCCTTTTTCATTTTATCCTTTGGCAAGCTCAGCATGTTGGAAAGAACATGATATATATATATATATATATATATATATATATATATATATATATATATATATATATATATATATATATCTAATTGGATGTGGGGGAGCGTGAATTATTATTGTTGACATTAACCTTGAGGTAAAAGGTTGTGGGGCAAAAACTATAAGCCCCTATCTTTCTCTGTGTCCGATTAAAACTCTGTAACCACAAAGTATCGCGTGAGTGCTAGCAATTATGAAGGACTAAGTGATAGTTGAGTATGTGGACTTGCTTTTAAGCTCTGACATAGACTCTTTCCGATGTTATGATAAATTGCAATTGCTTCAATGACTGAGATTATAATTGTTGGTGCCCAATAAAGTTTCTGATTCATATTTTGGCTTTGTGAATAGATCATCACTAGAACATAAGTAATCATATGACAAAATTTATGTATGTTGCTGTTATGAAGTAATCATGATGCCTTCATGTCCGTATTTTATTTTTATCGACGCCTCTACCTCTAAACATGAGGACATATTTATTGTTATCGGCTTTTCTCTTGAGGACAAGCGAGGTCTAAGCTTGGGGGAGTTGATACGTCCATTTTGCATCATGCTTTTATGTCAATATTTATTGCATTATGGGCTGTTATTTCACGTTATGTCACAATACTTATGGCTATTCTCTCTTATTTTACAAGGTTTACATAAAGAGGGAGAATGTCGGCAGCTGGAATTCTGGGCTGGAAAAGGAGCAAATATTGAAGGACTATTCTGCGCGAACTCCAAAAGTCATGAAACTCCACGGAATACCTTAGAATAAATAAAGAAAAATCGTCGCCAAAGATGAAGGCCAGGGGGCCCACACCCTGCTCACGAGGGTGGGGGGCGCGCCCCCCTACCTCCTGGCCCCCTGGTGGCTCTCGGACGTCCATCTTCTCTCATATGAAGTCTTTCGATGATAAAAAAATAGGAGAGAACCTTTCGGGACGAGACTCCGCCGCCGCGAGGCGGAACCTTGGCGGAACCAATCTAGGGCTCCGGCAGAGCTGTTCTGCCGGGGACACTTCCCTCCGGGAGGGGGAAATCATCACCATCGTCATCACCAACGCTCCTATCATCGGGAGAGGGCAATCTCCATCAACATCTTCACTAGCACCATCTCATCTCCAAACCCTAGTTCATCTCTTGTATCCAATTCTTGTCTCCATGTCCGGGATTGGTGCTAGTAGGTTGCCAGTAGTGTTGATTACTCCTTGTAGTTGATGCTAGTTGGTTTATCTGGTGGAAGATCATATGTTCAGATCCTTTATGCACAATATTACCCCTCTGCTTATGAACATGAATATGCTTTTTGAGTAGTTACGTTTGTTCCTAAGGACAAGGGAGAGGTCTTGCTATTAGTAGTCATGTGAATTTGGTATTCGTTTGATATTTTGATAAGATGTATGTTGTCTAACCTCTAGTGGTGTTATGTGAACGTCGACTACATAACACTTCACCATTATTTGGGCCTAGAGGAATGCATTGGGAAGTAATAAGTAGATGATGGGTTGCTAGAGTGACAGAAGCTTAAACCCTAGTTTATGCGTTGCTTCGTAAGGGGCTGATTTGGATCCATATGTTTCATGCTATGGTTAGGTTTACCTTAATACTTTTGTTGTAGTTGCGGATGCTTGCAATAGAGGTTAATCATAAGTGGGATGCTTGTTCAAGTAAGGGCAGTACCCAAGCACCGGTCCACCCACATATCAAATTATTAAAGTACCGAACGCGAATCATATGAGCGTGATGAAAACTACCTTGACGATATTCCCATGTGTCCTCGGGAGCGCTTTTCCTATTATAAGAGTTTGTCCAGGCTTGTCCTTTGCTACAAAAAGGATTGGGCCACCTTGCTGCACTTTATTTACTTTTGTTACTTGTTGCTCGTTACAATTTATCCTATCACAAAACTATCTGTTACCACTTATTTCAGTACTTGCAGAGAATACCTTGCTGAAAACCGCTTATAATTTCCTTCTGCTCTTTTTGGGTTCGACACTCTTACTTATCGAAAGGACTACGATAGATGCCCTATACTTGTGGGTCATCAGCTTGCTAGACAAACGGAGGGCACGCCCGCAATATCAATAAGAGAGGAGATGGCTGCTTGTTGTCTGTGCACATTCGTGTGAGAGACGGGTCAGGAGGCATGCACGAATGATGAGGGAGGATGATGTGGCTGTGGTAAGCAGACATAACTACATAGGAAGATCAATCGCCCTTTGTTAGAGAAAGGAGAGACATAACTTGTGAGGTACGTCGATCGATGGGCGGGTAGTTAAAGTCGATCCAGGTATATGTTGGGAGATCGATCGGTATACATGCATGTGTGTGTTAGAAGCAAACGAGGCACGAGGAGAAGGATAGAGATAGAGGGATGCATGTAGGAGGTGGTACGAGAGGCATACTATATCGAGCGGGGTGGAGTGTGCGAGTACGAGAACGATGAAAAGAGTGGTGGGACTGAAGCATGGACGGTGACAAGAGAAGAGGGGAAGCTTGTGTTTGTGCTAGGCACACCTGGCTAGAGAGGCATATCGATCGATGTGTGCCGTAAAGAAGGAGCTGGGGTCCTACACACACCGTGGGTGAATGACCTAAAGTGAAAAGACGAATTTGCACGATGGAGCTAGAGAATGCTGAGGGAGGGTGAGAGGGATGCGGGCGTGTGCATGCACAAGAGAAAGTTAGCGCTAGCTACAAAGATAAGAGGGTTGTGTGGGTGTAAAAGACGAATAGAGATCATATATACTTCATTATAAAAAGCGAATTCGGATATTTGAAGAATTTATCATTGTGTTTTAAACCGACGCATGTGTGAATATATATAACGGTGATACACATGGTGTGTTTATGAACATGTTATACTAAATTTAATATATTTTATCTCTACTCTTATAAAAAACGGAGTTGTTGATGATGGTGTGCCTGCCATCCTGCATTATAGGTCGTCCGATTTATATCTCACGGATAGCAAGGAAACTATGATGGTTGAAGTTGGCAACAATCATGATTGTAGATTCTTATTGAAATAGAGAAACGAATTCAAATTTAGTTCGAATTGCAGTGGTAGTATAGACATTTGGAATGCACTAAAATGTTGGTATGAGTAGGTTACATGCATTATACAGCAAGTGAAAAAATTTAATCGGACATAACATGGATTCATACTCCCTCCTTCCATCTATATAGGGCGTAATGAGATTTTTAAGACCGCCTTTGACTATTGACAAGATTAATAGTACATGACATGCACAATGTGAAAATTATATCACTGAAAGAACCTTTCACAGACGAAGTTAACGGTGTGCTTTGTGTCAGTTGCATGTCATATATCATTGCTCTAATATTTGGTCAAAGTTAGCATCGAAAAACGCATTAGGCCCTATATAGATGGAAGGAGGGAGTAGCTTTGAATAGCATTTGTATAGTAAAACGGGGCAAGACTCTCTCTTTGTGTGGTGTGAACAGTTTTATTTTTTTCGTTTTCTTTTTGGCTGAGGGAAGTGCGAATTGATTTGGTACGTACAAGTACAATATTACTACACGTTAGGCTTGTCCCTAAAATTCAACCCGCGTCTTGTTATATCCCGAAAATTCAGATATCGTGCTCCCAAAACTGGCGCCTTCACAACCCGCGCCTTGCTATCCCAAAATTACAACGCGCGCGAAAACTCCCTCTAGTTGCCAAATCCCGACACGCGAAATCCCCCTTCTAACCCTGAGCCGAAAGAGCCGCTAGTTCAAATCGGTGGGGGGTACTTCTGTAACATACCCTACATTTTGGACAAGCACTTCCCTAAGTCATGCTTCACCCCCTCCCATCGCCCCCTTTTCGCCACTCGAAATCCCAGGCCGCCATAACCTCTCCGCTCCAGCCGCGAAACCCCACCCTCCTCCGTCCGCCATGTCACCACTGCCCAGCCGGAGCCTCTTCCCCGACGATGTCGTCTACTGCAACAGCTCGACGTCCCTCGTCCACCTCCCCAGATGAGGATCCGTCGTCCATCTCGTCGTCCAGCCGGTTCAGCCGCCCCATCCTCCACCTCCAAGGAGCTGCTCCGATGATCACCTCGTCTATTGCGGCCGCTCCATCCCCACAACGCCACCTTAACCTGCTCCACTGAAACCGCAGCATCCTCACCGACTCCTCGGACAAAGTCGAGGCCTACTCGGCGCCACCAAAGAGGTTGTACACTCATCACATCGCACCTTCTTCTTAACTCGACCTCCCAGCGCCGACGGTGCTCCATCCCGCACCCCCATGAAGCGGCTTGCTACCTCTTGAGCACTGCGTTGGATTTCCCCGAAGAGGAGAGGATGATGCAGTAAAGTAGCACAAGTATTTCCCTCAGTTTTCGAGAACCAAGGTATCAATCCAGTAGGAGACCACACACAAGTCCCTCGTACCTACACAAAACGATAGCAACTCGCAACCAATGCTTAGGGGTTGTCAATCCCTTCACGGTCACTTACGAGAGTGAGATCTGATAGAGATAATATTTTTGGTATTTTTGATAGATAGATGCAAAGTAAAAAGTAAAGGCAAAGTAAAAACAAAGCAAGTAAATAAAGTGATATAGATTGATATGATGAGAATAGACTCTGGGGCCATAGATTTCACTAGTGGCTTCTCTCGAGAGCATAAGTATTCTACGGTGGGTGGACAAATTACTGTTGAGCAATTGACAGAATTGAGCATAGTTATGAGTATATCTAGGCAATGATCATGTATATAGGCATCACGTCTAAGACAAGTAGATCGAAACGATTCTGCATCTACTACTATTACTCCACTCATCGACCGCTATCCAGCATGCATCTAGAGTATTAAGTTAAAAACAGAGTAACGCCATAAGCAAGATGACATGATGTAGAGGGATAAATTCATGCAATATGATAAAAAAACCATCTTGTTATCCTCGATGGCAACAATACAATGCGTGCCTTGCTGCCCCTTCTGTCACTAGGTAAGGACACCGCAAGATTGAACCCAGAGCTAAGCACTTGTCCCATTGCAAGAACTACCAATCTAGTTGGCCAAACCAAAAAGGATAATTCAAAGAGACTTGCAAAGATAACTCAATCATACATAAAAGAATTCAGAGAAGAATCAAATATTTTCCATAGATAATCTGAATCATAAACCCACAATTCATCGGTCTCAACAAACACACCACAAAAGGAAGATTACACTGAATAGATCTCCACGAGAGAGGAGGAGAACATTGTATTGAGATCAAAAAGAGAGAAGAAGCCATCTAGCTACAAGCTATGGACCCGAAGATCTGAAGTAAACTACTCACACTTCATCGGAGGGGCTATGGTGATGATGTAGAAGCCCTCTGTGGTGGATGCCCCCTCCGGCGGAGCTCCGGAACAGGCCCCAAGATGGGATCTCGTGGATACAGAAAGTTGCGGCGGTGGAATTAGGTTTTTGGCTCCTGTTCTGATCGTTCGGGGATACGTAGGTATATATAGGAGGAAGGAGTACGTCGGTGGAGCGTCGAGGGGCCCACGAGGTAGGGGGGGCACCCTCCACCCTCGTGACCTCCTCGGGCACTGCTTGGAGTAGGGTCCAAGTCTCCTGGATCACGTTCGGTTGGAAAATCACGATCCCGAAGGTTTCATTCTATTTGGACTCCGTTTGATATTCTGTTTCTTCGAAATACTGAAAAAGGCAAAAAACAGCAATTCTGGGTCGGGCCTCCGGTTAATAGGTTAGTCCCAAAAGTAATATAAAAGTGGAAAATAAAGCCCAATATAGTCCAAAACAGTAGATAAAGTAGCATGGAGCAATCAAAAATTATAGATACGTTGGAGACGTATCAGCATCCCCAAGCTTAATTCCTGCTCGTCCTCGAGTAGGTAAATGAAAAAAAAAGAATTTTTGATGCGGAGTGATACTTTGGCATAATTTCAATGTAAAACTTCTTAATTGTGATATGAATATTCAGATCCAAAAGATTCAAGACAAAAGTTCATATTGACACAAAAATAATAATACCTCAAGCATACTAATCAAAGCAATCATGTCTTCTCAAAATAACATGGCAAAAGAAAGTTCATCCCTACAAAATCATATAGTTAGGCTATGCTTCATTTTCGTCACACAAAGATGTTCCCAACTTCTATACCCCCGATGACAAGCCAAGCAATTGTTTCATACTTAAATAATCTCAAACTTTTTCAACCTTCATGCAATACATGAGCGTGAGCCATGGATATAGCACTACGGGTGGAATAGAATATGATGATGGGGATTGTGTGGAGAAGACAAAAAAAAAGGAGAAAGTCTCACATTGACGAGGCTAATCAACGGGCTATGGAGATGCCCATCAATTGATGTCAACATAAGGAGTAGGGATTGCCATGCAACAGATGCACTAGAGCTATGAATGCTAAACAAAAAAAACTAGTGGGTGTGCATCCAACTCGCTTTCTCACAAAGACCTAGGGCATTTAAGGAAGCCCATCGTACGAATATACAAGCCAAGTTCTATAATGAAAAATTCCCACTAGTATAAAAAGACAACTTATGACACTCACTACATGAGGAAAAAGGTGCTACTTTGAAGCACAATATATGAGACTCACTACATGAAGAACAAGGTGCTACTTTGAAGCACAATATATGAGAGTCACTACATGAAGAACAAGGTGCTACTTTGAAGCACAAGTGTGGAAAAAGAGATAGTAGCATTGCCCTTTTCTTTTTTTCTTTTTTTATTTTCTATTTTTTGGGCCTTTCTTTTTTTCTTTTTGGCCTTTCTCTTTTTTTATTTGGGCAATGCTCTAATAATGATGATCATCACACTTCTATTGATTACAACACAAGGATTACAACTCGAAACTTAGAACAAGTTATGACTCTATATGAATGCCTCCGGCGGTGTACCGGGATGGTGCAATGAATCAAGAGTGACATGTATGAAAAATAATGCATGGTGGCTTTGCCACAAATACGATGTCAACTACATGATCATGCAATGGCAATATGACAAAAGTAATGTATGGCATGATGATGATGGAAGTTGCATGGCAATATATCTCGGAATGGCTATGGAAATGCCATAATAGGTAGGTATGGTGGCTGTTTTGAGGAAGATATAAGGAGGTTTATGTGTGATAGAGCATATCATATCACGGGGTTTGGATGCACCGATGAAGTTTGCGCAAACTCTCAAGGTGAGAAAGGGCAATGCACGGTACCGAAGAGGCTAGCAAAGGCGGAAAGGTGAGAGTGTGTATAATCCATGGACTCAACATTAGTCAAAAGAACTCATATACTTATTGCGAAAATTTAGAAGTCATCAAAAATTCAAGTACTACATGCATGCTCCTAGGGGGATAGATTGGTAGGAAAAGACCATCGCTCGTCCCCGACCGCCACTCATAAGGATGCACAAGCCAGGTACACTTCATGTTTCAAATTTCTTACACAACTTTAACCATACATGCATGCTACGGGACTTGCAAACTTCAACACAAGTATTTCTCAAATTCATAATCACCCAACTAGCATGACTTTGATATTATCACCTCCATATCTCAAAACAATTATCAAGCATCAAACTTATCTTAGTATTCAATTCACTCAAAAGGAAGTTTCACATATCTTGAACACCAAGTATATTAACTTTAAGCAAATTATCATGATATTAAAGAATCTCAAAATAATCTAAGTGAAGCATGAGATATCAATAGTTTCTTTAAAACAAATCCACCACCGTGCTCTAAAAGATCTAAGTGAAGCACTAGAGCAAAAATTATCACGCTCAAAAGATATAAGTGAAGCACTATGAGCAAAACTATCAAGCTCAAAAGGTATAAGTGAAGCACATAGAGTATTCTAACAAATTCCAATTCATGTATGGCTCTCTCAAAAGATGTGTACAGCAAGGATGATTGTGGTAGACTAACAAGCAAATACACAAATAATACAAGACGCTCCAAGCAAAACACATATCATGTTGGTGAATAAAAATATAGCTCCAAGTAAATTACCGATGGAAGTGGACGAAAGAGGGGATGCCTTCCGGGGCATCCCCAAGCTTTGACTTTTTGGTGTCCTTGGATTATCTTGGGGGTGCCATGGGCATCCCCAAGCTTAGGCTCTTGTCACTCCTTGTTCCATAATCCATCAAAATAATTCACCCAAAATTTGAAAACTTCACAACACAAAACTCAACAGAAATCTCATGAGCTCCGTTAGAGAAAGAAAACAAAAGACTACTTCAAGGTACTGTAATGATCTCATTCTTTATTTATATTGTTGATAAACCTACTGTATTCCAACTTCTCTATGGTTTATAAACTAATTTACTAGAAGAAGTGCAGCACTGCACGCAGCGGCAGCTGCACGCGCGGCATCAACGGCGTGAGGACCATCACGATTCGCACCAAGCTGGCATGCTTCCTAGAGTATAGTCATGCGGCGGATGCTGTTTTGCAACGTATATGCGTATTTAGGAAGGGACCGGACTGACAGTACTTACTGACACACTGTTCTGCGCAGCATGGCCATGGTACGTGCGGAGCACAGCCATCGTCAGTTGCATCCCCATGTCCAGCGGTTAATAAATTTCACAGCCCTTCACAAAAAATAAAAAAATCACTGCCACAAAGCGATTCTTGTGCTGATAATGACACCATGACTTGGATGAAAAAATCCACCCGTAACATGTATGCATGACTCCAGATTAGCTGAACATGCATACATAGTGAGACAACGAAATTCTAAGGCACTATGTATGCATGACACCACGACTTGGATGAAAAACTCCAGTCTGGTAAGCTCAAACTACCAAGGAAATACAAACATAATTCACAGAAAAAAAATTGGCTTTTGTTAATGAACCAGAACATAAGTCTTTCGAATCCCAATCGAAAGCAAATAGACCAGTGCAAATACAGGCCTTCAGGATCAAATAGGGATACAAAGACACAAGACAGATGACTAAAACCGGAGATACAGAAGACAAAACCACAGAACCAGGTTAAAGCGACTTGTTTTCTTGCGCCTAGCGACACCACCGTTGCAGGTAGCCGCAGCACCCAGCGAGCTGCCGAGACCGTTGTGGCTCAGCGCCGGCACGCCCCACGAATGTGCGCCAGCCCCTGCGTCCGCCGATGGCCAAGCGCCGCCGCCAGAGCTCAATGGCGTGCAGGATGCCGCCGATGACTCCACATCTGGCGCCAGTGTGCCCCCAACACCTGCGCTTCAGGGACCGGCGGCTCGACGCCGCACCCCGCGCGTGCACCCCCGACCACATCTGGAGTGCTCCCCGTGCCGGCCAATCTGCAAAAATCGGTCCGCAAAAGGCGACGGGGCCATGGAGGAAGGGAGATAGCACAGACCAGCGCAGTCAACCGGCAAGAACAGAGCCGCAGAGTTTTACTAACCTATCACCCAACGCCGGCGTCGTCGCCCCGGGAATCGCCATGAGTAGATTCAGATGGAACTCGAGCGCCTCGTTCTTGGTCTGTCGAGTGCGAGAGGTGGGTCGCAGGCACACGCAACCAAGCCTGCGTGGTCCAGGACACTCTGCCCGAAAAGGGGATCCGGGTCCCATGTGGTAAAAAATGTCACCGCGCTCTGCACGGCTGGTCCTTTTTGCGTCAGATGCGTACCGCACCGTGCGAGCCACAGAGCACACGTGGCCACGGTATTGGCGTGTATATGGTGATGTATGCATTCGTCCTGACTTTTCCACTTATTCCATGCATGCATCACCTCGACGCAGCGGGTGGGTGGATATCTGCGTCCAGATGCCGCTGCGTCCAGGACGGCTGCACTCAATTTACTAGGCATACATTCATCAAAATAAGCAAACAACACACGAAAAACAGAATCTGTCAAAAACATAACAGTCTGTAGCAATCTGTAACTAATGCACACTTGTGGAACTCTAAAAATTCTACAAAAATAGGAAGTTCTGGACAATTTGTTTATTGATGAGCAGCAAACATAATCAACGCAAAAGCACGTTCTTTTGATTTAACAAAATTATATTCGTTTGCGCAAAGTTTTTGTTTTTCAGCAGAATCAAATCAACTATCATCGTAGGTTATCCTATAGGTTCTACTTGGCACAAACACTAATTAAAACATAAAACCACATCCAAACAGAAGGTAGATGGATTATTTATTCCTAAACAGAAGCAAAAACCAAAAACACAAAATAAAATTGGGTTGCCTCCCAACAAGCGCTATCGTTTAACGCCCCTAGGTAGGCATAAAAGCAAGGATAGATCTAGGTGTTGCCATCTTTGATAGGCAATCCTTCAATGAGGCATCTACCTCCTTTAGAATTTCCTTTCTTTCTAGTAATTGTCAAATTTTTAGGCAAAAGATCAAAAAATTCATCTATAGCAAATGGTTCCTTAATGATGGTAAAAATATTGGGATGAACACTTGTAGATTTAAGATCCGCGGTTTCCGTACTAGATGATTCACCCTTATTCTTAGGAACATACATAAGCTTAGTATTTTTAGTAGAAGAACTAGAAGTGTTTTTAACGTAAGAAAAAGCGGTTCCCAAGTTAGTGATGATACCCTCAAGTTTATCGATTCTTGTAGAGTCTAGATTTATTTTTTCATTAACTATGGGTTCTTTTTCTTTAATATTTTTCAAAGTCATTCCTACCTTAGATCCATATTGGGTAATTTGATTGTGGATCTTTTTGTCAAGATTTTCAATTGATTCAATGGTAGCAACTTTATTTTCAATAGTTTCAAGCCTTTGCATAACATGCTCCAAAGTTAACGTAGTTCCATTAATCAAAAGGGGTGGTGAGCCAAATATATCTATTAAAGCATTATAAGAATCAAAAGTATGGCTACCCGAAAAATTCCCTCCGGTAATGGTATCAAGGATATATCTATACCAAGGATTAGCACCTACGTAAAAATTGCGAAGAAGAACTGAAGTAGATTGCTTCCTGGTAGATCTATTTTGAGCATTGCAAATTCTATAGCAAGCATCTTTTAGATTTTCTCCCTCCCTTCGCTTAAAATTTAGAACTTCATTCTCGAGAGATAACGGAGAAGATAAGAGACTAGTCATGATGACAAGCAAGCAAACTAGCACACGAGCAAACAGAAAGGCAACGACAAAAAGGCAAACGGGAAAGAGAGGAGGAGATTGGGAAAGAGAGGGCAAATAAAACAGCAAGGGTGAAGTGGGGGAGAGGAAAACGAGAGGCAAATGGCAAATAATGTAATGCGAGAGATAGGGATTGCGATGGGTACTTGGTATTGTTGACTTGCTTGCGTGAGCCTCCCCGGCAACGGCGCCAGAAATTCTTCTTTCTACCTTTTGAGCAATGTGTTGGATTTCCCCGAAGAGGAGAGGATGATGTAGTAAAGTAGCGTAAGTATTTCCATCAGTTTTTGAGAACCAAGGTTTCAATCCAGTAGGAGACCACACACAAGTCCCTCGTACCTACACAAAATGATAGCAACTCGCAACCAACGCTTAGGGGTTGTCAATCCCTTCACGGTCACTTACGAGAGTGAGATCTGATAGAGATAATATTTTTGGTATTTTTGATAGATAGATGCAAAGTAAAAAGTAAAGGCAAAGTAAAAACAAAGCAAGTAAATAAAGTGATATAGATTGATATGATGAGAATAGACCCGGGGGCCATAGGTTTCACTAGTGGCTTCTCTCGAGAGCATAAGTATTCTACGGTGGGTGAACAAATTACAGTTGAGCAATTGACAGAACTGAGCATAGTTATGAGTATATCTAGGCAATGATCATGTATATAGGCATCACATCCAAGACAAGTAGATCGAAACGATTCTGCATCTACTACTATTACTCCATCATCGACCGCTATCCAGCATGCATCTAGAGTATTAAGTTAAAAACAGAGTAACACCGTAAGCAAGATGACATGATTTAGAGGGATAAATTCATGCAATATGATAAAAACCCCATCTTGTTATCCTCGATGGCAACAATACAATACGTGCCTTGCTGCCCCTTCTGTCACTGGGTAAGGACACCGCAAGATTGAACCCAAAGCTAAGCACTTCTCCCATTGCAAGAACTACCAATCTAGTTGGCCAAACCAAAAAGGATAATTCAAAGAGACTTGCAAAGATAACTCAATCATACATAAAAGAATTCAGAGAAGAATCAAATATTTTCCATAGATAATCTGAATCATAAACCCACAATTCATCGTCTCAACAAACACACCGCAAAAAGAAGATTACATCGAATATATCTCCACGAGAGAGGGGGAGAACATTGTATTGAGATCAAAAAAGAGAGAAGAAGCCATCTAGCTACTAGCTATGGACCCGAAGGTCTGAAGTAAACTACTCACACTTCATCGGAGGGGCTATGGTGATGACGTAGAAGCCCTCCGTGGTGGATGCCCCCTCCGGCAGAGCTCCGAAATAGGCCCCAAGATGGGATCTCGTGGATACAAAAAGTTGCGGCGGTGGAATTAGGTTTTTGGCTCCTGTTCTGATCATTCGGGGATACGTAGGTATATATAGGAGGAACGAGTACGTCGGTGGAGCGTCGAGGGGACCATGAGGTTGGGGGCGTGCCCAGGGGGGCGCCCTCCACCCTCATGACCTCCTCGGGCACTGCTTGGAGTAGGGTCCAAGTCTCCTGGATCATGTTCGGTTGGAAAATCATGATCCCGGAGGTTTCATTCCGTTTGTACTCCGTTCGATATTCTGTTTCTTCGAAATACTGAAAAAGGCAAAAAACAACAATTCTGGGCTAGGCCTTCGGTAAATAGGTTAGTCCCAAAAGTAATATAAAAGTGGAAAATAAAGCCCAATATAGTTCAAAACAGTAGATAAAGTAGCATGGAGCAATCAAAAATTATAGATACGTTGGAGATGTATCACGGCTACCTTGAAGCCGGCGCCGCGGGTGACATCTCCACGGCGGCTCTCCCCCAGTGCGAGGCCCCTTCGGCGGCGGCGTCCATACTAGCCGGATCTGCTGCTGCTGCTCTGGCTCTCGCTCGATCGCTCGCTCGCCCAGCTGCTGTTGATGCTCTCCCCCTTGCTCGTGCTGTTGCTCTGCTCCGATTAAGACCCACTTCAGTCGACTGAATCGAATTTTGGGTCAGTCGATTTTTAGGGGTTGGGGGGGGGGCTCGCCGGAGTTAAGGAAGAACCACCCGCAGCAGGGATGGGGGCTCACCGGAGAGGTACCCCACTTTCTATCTTAGGGTTCAGGGTGGGGGCGGGGGGGCTAGAGGGCTGGCCGGGGCGGTGGTGGCGAGTTGTTTCGGGGCTGCGAGGCGGCGCTGGGGCCGGCGGTTCGGCCGGTGGTGGCTGGCGGCTCAGGGGGCTGCAGGTTGAAGATGAACTGCAGGCCCTCCCTAAACTACATGTCAAGTGCCTCTGTGCTACCATTGCATTCAGTTTCGACAGCAGCATTCAGATTCCACAGTAAGTTTCAGTTTCAACAGTTAAGTTCAGAGTCAACAGTTTTAACCTCATCTATTGTAGTCAGGTGGTTTTTGGTGATGTTAATTTTACATCCATTTTACATCATCTATTGAAGATGCTATTAGAATCCCACATGAGATTGATGATGTCGGTCTTGTGCTGCTTCAGCCTTGACGTCTTACGGCTCACCGGAGCTGCTCCAACGACAGAACATTCCATCACAACAGAGCAGTGCCCTGGATGCCATCTACAGATTCCTCAGATCTTCCTCCACACCTCCGACAGCCACCTCTGCCTCAACTACTTGAGTGACCAACCCAATGATGCTGAGGTTGACACGGCTACGGCAAAGAGGTTGTACACTTGTTGCATCACTTATTACTATACATTCACGTCGATCCATTAGGGCTATTTTGGTTCAATGGAAAATATAGCAATAGGGAATTTTCCAATGGCACTCTACTATTCAATTATTCATGCATTTTGTTGAAAGGAATGAAGCAAAACATCCACCTGGACCAACTTTTCAAAATCCTATGCATGAAAACAAGACCAAGTGCATTAGTGCCAGAATAACATTCTAACTGTACACGCTTTCATATGGTTTCTATTTATTTTGGCCATGTTTCTTTGCATTCCTCTGCTCTTCCAATTCCTGTAAACCAACCACCCAAGTTGACAGAAATCATGTGTTTACAAATGCTCTGTTTACCATGTGCATTTTCCTATCCTATTCCGGTGTTTTCCCTATCCCTGCATTTTAAGAATCATGCAAGCCATATGAGCCCTTACAAAATTACTTCAGTTACAGGTACGTGTCGAAGGGAACTTTGTGTGGTTTGTCCTGCTCCTGCCGCGACGTCTTCCACCTCACCTGAGTTGCTCCATCGACAGAAGCATCCACCAAACCAGACATCACGACTCCTGGCCGTGTTTTGCCGCCTCAGATCTCCTTCCCTGCCGCCGGCACCCACCCCAACGACATCATCATCATCGACTCAGTAGATGAACCTGAGGAGTACACGGGTCCACAAGAGAGGTTGCATACTTTTGTTTCTGCTTATGTTATGCATTGCTTAAACTTACCTGCTACTTTATCGTCCTGTTCAGCTCTTGGACTCCCAACTCAGGTCCAAATTAATGTTCAAACTTGAGTTCTAAATTAGTTGTGGGGCACATATCGAGGCAACAATGAATAGTATGTCTGTCTAATATCTGGTTCACCTAGGGTATGCCTATGTTGTTCATCTTGGGTGGGAAACAAATAGTAAAGCAATCATCATCTGTCTTTTTATTAATTTA
Organism: Triticum dicoccoides; assembly: GCF_002162155.2. NCBI lineage: Eukaryota > Viridiplantae > Streptophyta > Magnoliopsida > Poales > Poaceae > Triticum > Triticum dicoccoides. Next base: position 59,576,331 of record NC_041389.1, on the reverse strand, counting down.
AAGCAATCATCAGCCTGCTATCATTATTTTTGGATCCATCCACTGGTTGTTACCATCACTCTAAATTTCTGCATGCTCTCCTTACATAATCTCACCATATTTTTTCGTATGCATGTCAGATATTGTACACAGTCATGCTGAACTTGTAGAGAAAAAGAGAAGAGTTTTGCGCGGCAATAAAATGTCATGCAGACATCGCTCCATGGTGGGTTCAATGGCAAACCCTCCCCACCCCTCTCTAGATTGTAATCCAGAGGAAGATATCTGTTCTGAGGCAGATTCAGACGCCGCTGACCACTCCTATTTACCCCCCAAGGTGTTTGCTCTACCTTGGCATGATGATGTTAGTCATATCATGCATATGTTGCCTTGAAGTGCCTACTTTTGACATCATATATGTCATCTGCTTAGTTTAGACATGTTCTGTAATGCCACCTGTTTAGTTTCTATATCATATATGGGAATTATGCAGTCTCATGTCTTTTAGCCAGCCATAATATATGTGAAATGTGCAATGCCATCCTGTTTAACCAGGAATCATATATTTGAATGATATTTTGCCCATCCTTCTTCATTACATTTCCATTTGTTGATAATGTTTGTACATTAAACTACTCTTCCTGTGAATCAGCCATTTGGGTGGGAGATGGAAAAATCTGGATTGAAAACAAGGCCTTCAGAGCAGACAGTGCTACCTGTCGAAGCAGATCTCTTGTTGGGTCCCGGTAGCTCCTCAGAGATGGATTCAGATACAGATGACCAGTCCTATTCCCCTACTAAGGTGTATGCTCTAACTTGGCACGGTTATACTGCTCATATCATGCATATAGTGTCTTGCATTGCATAGTTTAGACATCATATACACAATATTCAACACCATGTTCTTAGTTCAGACATCATATCGAATGCCCTCTGTTTAGCATATAAATCACATATGTAAATTAAATGATGTGATCCTGATTACTTAGCTAACATGTAGGTGAATTATATTATGCGATCATGTTTAGTTATTCATCATATCTTTGAATTATGTTATGCTATGCTATCCAGTTTAGATAGACATCATATATGTGAAATTATGTCATGCTATCCGTTTTAGTTAAACAATATACATGTAAACTATTTCATGCCCTCTTTTTTCCACACTATCTATTGCATCTGTCTCTCATATAATGTATGTATATTCAACTATGTTTCCTGTTTATCAGCCATTTGAATTGGAGCGGGTGATGCCAGTATCTAGCGGAATAAAAACACGGTCTTCAAATAAAAAAGTGCTACCTCTTGGTGGAGACAGCACCCCGGTTGTACATACACAAGAACTAGCCCTACCACACATAACCCAAACTCTCGCAGATTGTACCCCTACTGCGATGGATAGAGAACCAGCTTCACCCAATCTAACCCCAACCCCATCCGATAGTAACCCAGTTCCTGTTGACACAGCACCATCTCCACCACATTGCTCCCAAACAAGAGCAGTTAGTAAGGCAGCTCCAGTTCCCAAAGGGCCAGTACTATCACGGCGAACCCCAACTCCATCAGTTAGTACGCCTATTCCTGTGGAGGAAGCACAACCAGCCAGTCATAGTTTAGCATCTATCGCATTTGATGTTGTTAAATCGTATGTGCATATCTTCCCATCTTGGAAATATTATACTGAAGATGAAGGAAAATGCTAGTTGCAGGTGTTTGTCCAGGAGTTATGTGTAAGTAATGTTATTCATGGCAATTACTTTGCTTCGTCCCATACATCCTACCTCTATGATGGTTATAATACAGCAAATTTTCCCATTTTTCTCTATAGAGAAGGACCGATTTGGAAACTCAGGATGAGGTAACCTGTGCTAATACCTCTGCTATCTTCAAGAATGCTTGGTGGCAGTATTGGAATTACCTGAAGAAAACGTACTTCACCGGCAAAGAAACTCATCAAATTCCCTTACGTTCTTCTGAGACACATTTACTGGACGATGACTGGGAACGCCTTGTTCTGTACTAGTCCCGAACCAAGAATGTGGTAAGGTCTATGAGCTCATTTTCTATTTTTAAGTATTGTATTCTTGCGTCTTACTGTACTCTGTTCATGTAGAACAATTGCCTAAACCTGAAGAACAACTGTTCTAATTTAAGATTCCATTGCTATCATAGTTCAAAAAAGCGCTAGGCGTTAATTGTGTGTTTCGCCACCGCCTTGCACTTTACTGACCAAAGCGCATGCTTATGCGCAGTTATGCACAGATTAAGCGTAGTTATGCGCAATGCGTTTTGCCAATGCCTAGAGCCTAGGCGCGCTTAAGCGCTCGCTTAGGCACGCTTTTTTAACTATGATTGCTTTGCTCTTGTATCACTGTATTTACTGATACGAACTTATTTTTAAATTAAAGGATCCAATCAAAACTCCAATGGCACAACAGGTATGTTCACGCATGTTTCTTTGACAGGTTTGCTCTTATCAATAGCTCTTTTGATTTCAATTTCAATTGTGTATACAGTTGACTTTCATATCATGCACATTACTAGCATCACAACAGAGCCAATAGTGATGTTGTACATGTAGACCCGTGGTACCCATCTGAAATCTTGTTGTGCCGTGTAGTTTCCCATGCTTTGTATTCTTTCACTGCTGCTTTGTCTTGAACTAATATGATTTGAACTGTGTCTCTATTTTGATTTGGCAAGACAATGCAGTGACCATAGGACATAGATATATGTTTGTTTGATGCTTTTATTATGTACGAGTACTTGGCAATAGAAGACTTGGTAGTTTAATCCTGTCCACCTTACTAATGAACTGGTTCACCGAAATGAGTTTCATATACTAGTACATGCTAAACTTGTTATGTGTCTGCTTGTTTCTTCTTTTGGAATGCTGACAGAATATTGGGGAAGAGTGCCTTATTAAGCAATGGTAAAGGAAGTAATGCAGATAAGGTTAAGGATAGTGACACATCCTTGTTGGTCTCCAACAAAGCTGATAAAACAGCTAAGGAAGACTATCTTGAAGACAGCGAGACAACCCCAAAGTCCTGTCTTGGTTTAGTGTTCGAGTTACTGGCCACTACCGCTTGCACAAGCTATTCAAACTCACTGTCTGAATCAGTTCGGTTTCTTGAGTCTCAACTACAAGCTGAAAGACATCGATCAGCTGTGCTGCGAAAAGAAGAAGAAGCACTGCGGAAGTCCCTGGAGCATTCAGATGCATACTTTCTGGTGCAGCAACAAGCGTTGGAGGATTTTAGCGCCAAATAGGACAAAGCTAATCAGCTTGCTAAGCTTATTGCTAGCATGGTGGATACCCAGGATAACATTTCTTGAGCTCTTCTGAAGTTGTTTCAGTTATGCTCTTGTTTTGCTGCCGCGTTTATTTGCACTGGTGGCCAATTTTGATGGCCAGTGTATGTAATATGCTGCTTTGTTCCCTATATTTGCACTGGTGGCAAACTTTGATGCCCAGTGGATGTAATATGTGTAATAGCGGTAATAGGATAGCCTTAATTGCTTGCTTATTTATTTCCCTTATTGTCTTGTTTAGTTGTTTGCTTGTAGTCACTGCAGTTCTTTTTTTGTGTTTTTCTAGTGGCCACAATAGCCTATTTTTGGTAACTAGGCCAAAATAATCATGGCAACACACGGACTGATGGGCCTCCTGCAGGCCGTATGATCCATGGGCCTTCGTTCCGCCGTAGGACCATTGGCCTTCTATATGGGCCGTAGGATCCATCGGCCTTCTTCTATACGGGCTTAGGGATCAATGGGCCTTCTACGGGCCGTAGGGTCCATGGGCCTTTTACGGGCCGTACGATCCATGGGCCTTCTATGGGCCGTACTTTCCATGGGCCTCATATGGGCCGTAGGATCCATGGGCCTTCTACAGGGCGTATCATCATTTCGCCGATCATGGGTCATACTATTCATGGACCATAATGGGTCGTTAATAGGCCGTATTTGATAACTCTATGAAAACAGCCCAACGGGTTTTTTTACATGAAAACGGCCCAACGTATTAACGGTCCGCAAACAGGCCGACTGTAACGACGGGCTAAATTTGGCCCACAAGCAGAAAATGACAGTAACGGGCCGTATGTAACTGAATGCTGCAAGTGAGCCCAAGAATCAATGGGCCCTGAGAAGGCCGAAAGATAACTTGGGCTGGAAACGGCCCAATGCAATAATGGGTCGTTAATGGGTATAAAGTGATACACTGTTCATTACGGGCCAGTTTCACCATGGGCCGTTAATGGGCCAAGAGTTACAAAGGTCCTCATATGGGCCAAAAGAATTCATGGGCCACACATGGGCCGGAAGTTAAAACGGGCTGAATCATATTGGACGGCCCAGATGACGCTACTGGGCCTAATTGGGATAGGGCGTAATGGGCCCTGGGTTAGTGGGTTGTAAATGGGCTATATGCGAACAGGTCGTTAACAGGCTTTCCGTGGGCCGGACCGCCACCTTTTGACCAAGTCAAACGGGTCGGCCTTTTCACAAGAATGGTCCTCTGTTGGGTCGTGCCATGTGTCGCCGTATCATAGGCGCCTTCGGTCCAATGAGCGGATGACATCTGTCCCAACGGTGAGCCGACACGTGTTTCCTCCAGCCAATGGTGATTTTACACGTGGAAAATCCCCATTGGTCGGGGCTGTTAACGGGTTATCGGATCCAAAACCCGACCCAATAGCTTAACGGCGTTTCGTTACGGTGGATGCCATGTGTCGGTCACCCTTGACGAAAGCACTTCTATGACGCGCGATTTATCGTCATGGAAGTGGACACTTCCGTGATGATAATTTTGGTAATGTCATGGAACACTTCTACGACAGCACATGTATGACTATCTTGATTCTGTCATAAATTTGTCATGGATGTACATGCATGACAAAAAACGCGACCTACTGTGACAAACACGTATCATCACGGAAGTGTATTTTTTTGTAGTGGAGGATCAGCTGCCTTGGTGCTCGACCCAATAATCAACGGATACCATCTCACTAGGGTCCTCATGGACGGCGGCAGTAGTCTTAATCTAATATACCAAAACATTGTCCGCAGGATGGGGATAGACCCATCGAGAATCAGCCAAAGTAAAAGCACCTTTGAAGGGGTGATACCAGGCGTTGAAGCCCACTGCAGGGGCTCCCTCATACTAGAGGTAACATTCGGTTCCCCAGGAAACTCCAGAAGCGAAGAACTACTCTTCACCATCGCCCCCCTCCAAAGCGGTTATCATGCATTGCTTGGGAGAACTGCCTTCGCCCGCTTCAACGCAGTACCACACTATGCCTACCTTAAACTCAAGATGCCCGGTCCACGTGGCGTCATCACCATTAACGAAAACACAAAGCATTCCTTACGCATGCAAGAGTATGCGACAGCTCCAGCAGCCAGACTCTAAGCGGCCTCTAATACTAGAAAGAATGATTGGTCGTTAAGACCACGAACACGGTTAGACGAGTCCGGCAGCCTAGATAAACCTGATCTAGGCGCCTCACATGTAATCCCATAGAGGACACCAGGGGCTATAGATATTTAATAAAGCCCAACTCTTGGATTGACCATATTAACAGGCCAATGTCTTACACCTTTACTATCCAATGGTGATAGCCAACTCTTCGCACGCTTACGTCATACTCTTCTACACGAGTTTTCCTTTTTTGCAGGCACCATCCATGCGACACCCTCCCAGGACACGGCACAACGAAGACAAAGGCGCAGGCGTGCAGCAGGGCCCTGCTCAAAGGTTTCTCTTCAGATTAAGCCCCTGTGTAAACCTTCTTTATTGTCCCTTGTTGCTCACACATCCCATGGGCACTACACCCACAGAGGATACTGCCGTTATTGGCATTTCGCCACGACAGACTAATGCACGCACCTGGAAATACGGGGTTCATAATAAAGGGCGTTACTCAGCCCAGTGCTACGTCTTGAGCTTGCGTTGGTTTTCCCCGAAGAGGAGAGGATGTTGCAGCACAGTAGCGTAAGTATTTCCCTCAGTTTTTGAGAACCAAGGTATCAATCCAGTAGGAGGTCATGCGCAAGTCCCTCGTACCTGCACAAAACGATAGCCACTCGCAACCAACGCGATTAGGGGTTGTCAATCCCTTCACGGTCACTTACGAGAGTGAGATCTGATAGAGATAATATTTTTGGTATTTTTGGTATAAAGATGCAAAGTAAAAAGTAAAAGCAAAGCAAGTAAATAAAGTGATGGAGATTGATATGATGAGAATAGACCCGGGGGCCATAGGTTTCACTAGTGGCTTCTCTCGAGAGCATAAGTATTCTACAGTGGGTGAACAAATTACTGTTGAGCAATTGACAGAATTGAGCATAATTATGAGTATATCTAGGCGATGATCATGTATATAGGCATCACGTCCAAAACAAGTAGATCGAAACGATTCTGCATCTACTACTATTACTCCACTCATCAACCGCTATCCAGCATGCATCTAGAGTATTAAGTAAAAATAGAGTAACGCCATAAGCAAGATGACATGATGTAGAGGGATAAATTCATGCAATATGATAAAAAATCCCATCTTGTTATCCTCGATGGCAACAATACAATACGTGCCTTGCAACTCTTTCTGTCACTGAGTAAGGACACCGCAAGATTGAACCCAAAGCTAAGCACTTCTCCCATTGCAAGAACTACCAATCTAGTTGGCCAAACCAAATAAGATAATTCGAAGAGACTTGCAAAGATAACTCAATCATACATAAAAGAATTCAGAGAAGAATCAAATATTTTCCATAGATAAGCTGGATCATAAACCCACAATTCATCGGTCTCAACAAACACACCGCAAAAAGAAGATTACATCGAATAGATCTCCACGAGAGAGCGAGAGTGTCACATCCCTAGCTTCTGGTAATGCACTAGGCTAGACCTCTTGCTGCATCATGTTTAAATTCAAATGAAATTTGAATTGAGGAATTTTCAAAGCCTCAGAAACCTCTAAAAATAACCAACAATTAAACCTTCTCAAATGTGTCCAAGAAAATGTTCCTGTTATTCCATGGAAATATTGGTAAGAGGTAAAATTTAAACCAATATTTTTGGAGTCACAGAGATAATTATTTTGGCCATTTGAATTAATCCAATAACTATTTGCTTTGGATTTATATTTAAATATATATTAAATATGACTCCAATAATTCTGGAGGTTTGTGAGTGGCTTTGTATATATTTTAGCAAGCCACATAAAAATCTACAGAATTTATTTAAATAATTTAGTTGCTAAATTAAATCAAAACAAACTACAGAAAATAGAAAACAGTAAATAATAAAAAGAGCAAAGCTTACCTGTGCAGGCCACTGGAACCGGCCCAGCTAGGCCCAGCCCACCTCCTCCTCACTCCTACTGTCTTCAACCTCCTGCCAGTGGGCAGGAGGGCGTGTGCCCATGGCGCGCCAGCACGCGCACGGCCACTGACGGCCACCTCCTGCTTGCCGCTTCGCCCTGGACTCTCCTGGCATCGCCACGCACCCCCCCGGGCCCCTCTCGCTCTCCCTCGCCCTCATCCTCTCCCCTGGACCCCTCTCTCCGGCCACCAAACACGCCCATCGCCGCCGTTCGCCGTTGCCGCGACCACAGCCACCCCCTCTCCTCTCCGACGCGCTTCCGAGCTCCGCCACGACGTCGTCGTCCTCTCCATCGAGTCACGCGGCGCCAGGAGCTCTGCTGCATCTCCAACGCTGCCGTTTCCGACCTCGGGTGCCGGTGATCCCCGCCGTCGATTCGCCGGACCCCGTGCCTCCCCTGCCTCGCCAGCAGCACCAGAAGAACCGCGGTGAGCCGCTGCATCGTTTCCCCCATGCCTTGTTGCCTAATTCGCCCCCTAGCCGCATCACCCACCGGAGCCGAGCGCTCCCCGCCGCCGGCCATGTCGCCGCCGCGGTTGCAACCCCCGCACGTCGCACCAGAGCACGTAGGCGTGCTCAGCGTTTCCTCAGGAAGCCGCAGATCCCACCAGTTCTTCGTGAAACGCGCCGTAGCGCCTAACCGTCGGTGCCCGAGCTCCGGCCGCCGCCGCGAGCTCGACTCCGGCGAGTAGAGCGCACCCCGTCCGCTCCTTCCTGCTCCGTTGGACGCGGAAGAGCACGGGCTACCTCCTGGTGGCCTTCGCGCGCCCATCCATTGCCTGTAGCTCAACTCCAGCGAGCCTCCGCCGTTGATTTGGTTGTCGCCGGCCGAACTCCGGCGAAGTCGACGTGGCACTGTCATTAGTCGCTAATGACCCCACTAACTAACCCCCTAGGCCACTGACAGCGGGCCCCACCCCTGGTCAAACCCCAGTCAGCGCTGGGTTTGACCGGGATTAGCTCCTGTGTCACTGACGTGTGGCCCCCACACGCCAGGTTTGACCTGGACCAGCCCGTTGACCCTGCTGACGTCACTGTGACGTGGGGCTGACGCAATAAACCATTTTCTGGATTTTTTTTATAATTCAGGAAATTCCAGAAAATTATATAAACTTCTATAAATCATAGAAAATTAACCGTAACTCCAAATTAAATAATTTATATATGAAAAATTATCAGAAAAATTCAAGGAATCCATCTGTACCATTTTCATGCATGTTAGAACAACTTATAGCTGCTGTTTAGCAAAAATCATATAAAGGGCATTTAAATAATCACATATGGAGTTTAAATTTGAATCTTGTATTCAAACCAACCCCATTTAATCTGGTTTTAGATGCATTAGCCCAAAACACATTCATTTTGCCATGTCATAGCATGCATCATATTGTGCATTGCATTGATCGTGCTTTTTTTGTATTGCCGGTATTTGTTCCCTCTCGATAGACGTGTACCGATGATGCGATCGTTGACACTGATGAAGACTCAATGCTATCTTCAGAAGTGCCAGGCAAGCAAAACCCCCTTGTTCATTCCGATACAATCCTACTCTCTCGCTCCTGCTCTCTTTTACTGCATTAGGACAACAACGATTCATCTGTTACTTGCTGCGGTAGCTGAACCCCTTTATCCTTTGCATGACCTGTCATTCCACAGTAAATAGATGAAACCCACTAGTATGAGTAGGAATTGTTTGAGCCCTGTTGTGCCTACTCATTCATGCTTGTTTGTCATGCCTGCTACTGCTTAGAGTTGAGTCAGGTCTGATTCATCGGGGATGAATCAGAGGCGTGTGAACATGTCCTACTGTGTGTGAGCTAAGTGTGTGAACACGATTTGGTAAAGGTAGCGGTGAGAGGCCATGTAGGAGTACATGGTGGGTTGTCTCATTGCAGCCGTCCTCAGGAACTGAGTTCTGTGTTTGTGATCCATGATTCAGCTACTACCATACATTGGGCCCTGAAATATGACCTCGCTCGACTTCTTATTCACCCTAGTCCTCTGTCCAGGAGTTGCAAGTAGTTTCTGGTGTTTGTAGCTTACTGGAGGCCGTGGACAGCGCTGACCGTAGGGGTGGGCTGTGATGCGGTAGGTACGTGGCACGGTGTACCGGATGCCCGTTTGGTATCTCGGGAACCCTGTTCACATCGTTTGGGGCTGTGAGCGAAACTCCGGCCGGATCTCCTCATGGATGGAACCCGAATAGGCGATAAACCTGGACTAGAGACTTGAGTGTTTAGGTAGGTCGTGGTCTACACCCACGTCGGCTTTCGCTTGAAGTCTTCCGAGCACATGTCGTGTGCAGACGCTAAGTGGTGGAAACATGTATGAAGAAGTACACCCCTGCAGGGTTAACATCATCTATTCGAATAGCCGTGTCCGCGGTAAAGGACTTCTGGGTTGCTTATATCAGTTCATAGACAAGTGAAAGTGGATACTTTAAAATGCGCAAGATAAGCGTGAGTGCTATGGATGGCGTTCTCGTAGGGAGACGGGAGCGGATCCATAGTGGTGTATTGATATGGTGAATATGTGGACTCGTGTGCGCCACCTCAAAAGAGTCGCTTGCAGTCGTAGTTTAGGATAGCCACCGAGTCAAAGCTGGCTTGCTGCAGTTAAACCCCACCATCCCTTTGTTGAAAATGATGCATATGTAGTTAGATCTGATGTAAGTCTTGCTGGGTACATTTGTACTCACGTTTGCCTATTTTATGTTTTGCAGAGAGACTTCAGTCTCACTAGTAGTTCCACGTGGACTTCGACGTTTAGCTTGTTACCTCAGCTACGATCTTGTGCCCCCGGCAGGATCTGATAGATAGTCAGGCTTCTCAGCCTTTTTCATTTATAGATGTCTGTACTCAAACATGATAGCTTCCGCTTGTGCTTTGACTTGTATGCTCTGATTGTTGGGTCATGAGACCCATGATTGTAATATCGCGCTCCTCGGAGCCTATCGAATAAATTACTTGAGTCGTAGAGTCATGTTGTGATGCCATGTTGTATTTGCACATATCGAGCATATTGTGTGTATGTTATTGAAATGCTTGGTATGTGTGGGATCTGACCATCTAGTTGTTTATCTTTAGTAGCCTCTCTTACGGGGAAATGTCTCCTAGTGTTTCCACCGAGCCATGGTAGCTTGCTACTGCTCCGGAACACTTAGGCTGGCCGGCATGTGTCCTTCTTCGTTCCTGTGTCTGTCCCTTCGGGGAAATGTCACGCGATGAATACCGGAGTCCTGTTAGCCCGCTACAGCCCGGTTCACCGGAGTCCTGCTAGCCCAGTGCTACAGCCTGGATTCACTCGCTGATGACCGACACGTTCGATGCTGGGTCATGGATGCCTGTCCCTGTAAGTCTGTGCCACTTTGGGTTTACGACTAGCCATGTCAGTCCGGGCTCCTTATCATATGGATGCTAGCGACGCTGTCATATACGTGTGCCAAAAGGCGCAAACGGTCCCGGGTAAAGGTAAGGCGACACCCGTGGGAATACCGTGCGTGAGGCCGCAAAGTGATATGAAGCGTTACATGCTAGATCTATGTGGCATTGAGTCGGGGTCCTGACAGCGTTGGTATCAGAGCTTGACTGCCTGTAGGATTATCAAGCCAAACTGGTCGATGTTGAGTCTAGAAATTCTTTAGTTATATGTAGGGGAATTGATTGTGGGATGGAACGTAAGGCTCTTTTTACTCCTGATACCTCATGGCCTTCTAATCTGAGTCATCATCTTCTCTTCTACGGGGATTAAGAACTAGGCTATCTCTTCTTTCTATTAGGATCACGTGTTACTACTCCGTAGACTTATAAGATTGTTGGATTAAGTCTCAGTTCAGTTCCTACTACTTCCATATGTTAATTGTTGATCTCGGAACCTTGATATTGTGCTTCTGAGTGGTTATGCCACCATTTTTGTGATTGTCTCAAATCTTTTTGAGCAATTATAGCCGTTATGCTGTCCAAGTCATCCCAGGTTTCTAACTAGTCTGATGCATTTGCAAATCCTTTCTTCCCGGTTCAATGTTCCCATGGGCCAGATTAACCACACTAATCAGTGAGTTGAGGTACTCTGTTACCTTGACATATATGTTGGAGATATTATTATGACCCTAGGTGTCTTAGGGGATCATCTAGTAGTCTAGCCATGATCTGTGTTCCCAGTGTGATGATTCTGGCCTTTATCCTCGAAAGCATTCCGTGATGCTACTTAGTAATAGGTATTCTGTTCCTGGGATCTGAACCCGAGATTCACTCTACCTACTTCATGTTGATAGTAATTGCTAGTGCCTTTAGGATATTAGTAACCTTTGCGATAGTCCTTGAAGTCCGTGGTATCTTCTTCTTCCAAATACCATGAACTACTTATGGCAGATGTTTATTGGATCAAAAAAAATCACAATTAGAGTACTCTTGAGGAGTTCTCCATTCATAAATCGTGACTCTGCCAGTTCTACCTTTCTGCATGGGTTATCCGGAAGAAATATGTTGAACTTGGTTCGACATACTAATCTATGCATCCACAACTCAGAAAGTTATATGTTCCTTTGAGTTGTTCTCTTTAGTTGCATTCTGACCCTCGTCTATCAATTGATAGTCAAGAGTATGCGTGCGTTCGTTCATCGATGCCTATGACTCTTGTGGTCTGTCAAGCCATTCTATTCCGGAATGACTAGGAGAAACAAACTCCAGTACCTCTTCCATATCTAGGATTGGGTCAAAGTAGTTGTATTCCGCAGATCAAATGCCAATCCAGCTTTTGGTTCTGCTCTACCTCGGAGTATTACATATTTTATATCGAGATTGTTATAGGAATTGCACACCATCCCATGAACTCTTGGTACAGTGACACTTCTTGCCATCACTGTTCATTCCTCGGCCCTCGTGTTGATGCAACCGGAATACCGACAAATGAATTGTGATGTGTGAAATCAATACTGCTAGCAACTCTGTTGCTTGGTAGTTAAAGGATAATAATTTCATTCTTAGCGTGTTGGTATGAATCATCCTTCTAAGACTGATCGTGCTACCTAGTCCTTATTTCGGTGCACCCTTCGATTGGTGAGTTCGGATCTTGTCAAGTCCTCACTCATTTGATCATATCGTCTTGCCCTCAAAAGCAAGATTGTTCTCGAGCTTAGTAACATACCGGTGGTTCGTGACTTTCCAAATATCTTCTTGGAGGTGTTACCGGGTTGTCACCTGACCGCTATGTTGAGTTCGTGATCAAGTTGGTTTCTTGTGAACCACCTTCTCTCCAAGAATCGGTGTTAGATATCCCTGAGCTAGTTGGTTAAGCTAAACGACAACTTGGAGGGTTGGAAGATAAAAGCTTGTCTGACTTAGTTCGTTCCAAAGGGATATTCTTGTGTAGTGTGTGTTGAAGAAAGATGATATCTTCATCGATTGGTCCTTGTGATCAGTTGCTGGACCTATTGTCTTATCAATCCTTTGATTTGAGTGTGGGCTATCGTCAAATCAAATCAGTACCAACGATGCTCGTAATGTTGTCTTATTCGTGGTTGATCCCTCGAGCATACACCATTACATCTTTGGCCTGACCAATGCTATCACCGTGTTCACATGATGGTGGAAGTCCAGTGATATGGAAATTCCGATGAGTTGCTGTTGAGCCCATCAGTAGCATTTTGTCTCCCCCATGAATCATGTTGAACATCAACCTAGTGTTGGAAACTTGTGTAAGCATTTCTTCGTGTTTCGTTCATGAAGCATATGTTTGAATGAAAGTAGTGATTTTCCCTAATTCATGTGCATATGATGCAAGTTGCCGCCATGAATTTGAGGAAGATTGTTTTGTTTCCCTGGAATCATTCCAAATTAGTCATGCACACGTGCGAAGTATTCTGTGGTCTGGAGACTTGCAACCTTCATTCCATATGTGTCCCGAGCACACCAAGCCACTGATTGATTTGTTCAAGGGGAAGAAGTTCCTTCATAAGAGCTAATCATATGACTTATGCAAGGACTTCGTTATCCACGGTGATGGTTCCCAACCAGAACTCGGTAGTGTTTTATTGTAAGACTACCACGTGGTCATGCTTGACCGGGACAACGTGTTCACATGTTTGTAGCAGAACCAGCTCATGTTTTGGAGCTTACTATCGTAGTTCATTTCCCGAGAATCTCGCAACGTCATCTCGTCGATTTGTGTTGCAAATTTTCATTTTTCTTTCTAGACTTGATGAGTCTGGGATATCCTGACACCAACCAGATCTGAATCTCAGGCAGATATGATGGTTGGAACATTCTCCAAGAACTATAATATTGGTCCCTCGATAACCGGTAAAGTGGATGTCGTGGCCAACACACCCAGCCGGAAGACCTGTTATTATAATATCTTGATTGAGGAAGTTGGCCACCTCCCCATAGGGATTTCGTAGGATTTACTCCCTAGTTGCCCCTATGGATTTTGAGATCCCGAAGTCCGACCTTTTACTTGATGTCCTAGATACCAGACCATTTCTATGAATGGGTTACACTAGCACATCAAGGAGAACATTAGAAGCGGAGTGCTAAATGTTTCTCGGTCGATCATCCAGATTTTGTTTCCTTGGCCTCGCTAAGATGTAATCTGAGAAGGTGTTCTCTTCCTTTGCATCTGCATCATCCATCATCACTCGCCATGGTAGCAAGTTGTGTTACCGGACCCTTGACACGGATGTTGGTAAAACCTTGATGACTGTGGAAATGCTCAAGTTCTTGAGAGCACGCACAAGCGCTACGTGTTATCCTCGGCACTAGCTGGGTTTGCTCTCAGTTTCCTCGGTTATGCTATAACCACTCCAACAGTGAATTCACTCTTTATTGTTGGGTTCTTCCCCAGTTACCAGAATCATTCCCAGCATTTGCATTTTGTTCCCAGCTTGCACCGCCAATGTGCCATTCTACCATGGGTCTCTTCCATTTCCGGTGATAAGCAAATTCATCCATTACGTTGTCTTCAACAAGGTAATCCACATCATCCAAGTCTGAGTATGCCATTCTACCGACCCCCTCCAAATGATCGCTTGTAATTGCCTTAGGCTGGTTTAAAGAGTTTCAATGATCTCTGAATCAAAAGTAATTCTTTTTGCCACTTAAGGGGATATCTCTACGAGTCACCTTCCCTAAGGTGTATCGTTATGGTTTCATGGCAACTCAACTCCTCGCTACGTTGACAACCGATTACCACCTTCTTAAGTGTGGAATTGTTGTCCACCTAGTGAACCTTCGTCATCCGTTTCTTTCCACCCCTCTTGATGTGTATCTCGTGTCTCAACCCGGGAGATGGTCCTATGTCTCATTCCGTGAGTTGTTCGATCTTCAAGAAGATCGACCTTCTAGAGTCTCCTTCTTCCCTCCATGTCATGTTGGCAGGATTTCTCAGAGCAAGACATCAAGACAATGATGGTGAATGAATCAACGTTCAACTGAAGTGCACCCTGGATCGTGAAGATTATACTAGTTGCGTTTCCCCTTCACCTTACCCTACGCTTGAATCTCGAGACGAGATTCTTGTTTAGTGGGGGTGAGTTGTCACATCCCTAGCTTCTGGTAATGCACTAGGCTAGACCTCTTGCTGCATCATGTTTAAATTCAAATGAAATTTGAATTGAGGAATTTTCAAAGCCTCAGAAACCTCTAAAAATAACCAACAATTAAATCTTCTCAAATGTGTCCAAGAAAATGTTCCTGTTATTCCATGGAAATATTGGTAAGAGGTAAAATTTAAACCAATATTTTTGGAGTCACAGAGATAATTATTTTGGCCATTTGAATTAATCCAATAACTATTGCTTTGGATTTATATTTAAATATATATTAAATATGACTCCAATAATTCTGGAGGTTTGTGAGTGGCTTTGTATATATTTTAGCAAGCCACATAAAAATCTACAGAATTTATTTAAATAATTTAGTTGCTAAATTAAATCAAAACAAACTACAGAAAATAGAAAACAGTAAATAATAAAAAGAGCAAAGCTTACCTGTGCAGGCCACTGGAACCGGCCCAGCTAGGCCCAGCCCACCTCCTCCTCACTCCTACTGTCTTCAACCTCCTGCCAGTGGGCAGGAGGGCGTGTGCCCATGGCGCGCCAGCACGCGCACGGCCACCGACGGCCACCTCCTGCTTGCCGCTTCGCCCTGGACTCTCCTGGCATCGCCACGCACCCCCCCGGGCCCCTCTCGCTCTCCCTCGCCCTCATCCTCTCCCCTGGACCCCTCTCTCTCGCCACCGAACACGCCCATCGCCGCCGTTCGCCGTTGCCGCGACCACAGCCACCCCCTCTCCTCTCCGACGCGCTTCCGAGCTCCGCCACGACGTCGTCGTCCTCTCCATCGAGTCACGCGGCGCCAGGAGCTCTGCTGCATCTCTAACGCTGCCGTTTCCGACCTCGGGTGCCGGTGATCCCCGCCGTCGATTCGCCGGACCCCGTGCCTCCCCTGCCTCGCCAGCAGCACCAGAAGAACCGCGGTGAGCCGCTGCATCGTTTCCCCCATGCCTTGTTGCCTAATTCGCCCCCTAGCCGCATCACCCACCGGAGCCGAGCGCTCCCCGCCGCCGGCCATGTCGCCGCCGCGGTTGCAACCCCCGCACGTCGCACCAGAGCACGTAGGCGTGCTCAGCGTTTCCTCAGGAAGCCGCAGATCCCACCAGTTCTTCGTGAAACGCGCCGTAGCGCCTAACCGTCGGTGCCCGAGCTCCGGCCGCTGCCGCGAGCTCGACTCCGGCGAGTAGAGCGCACCCCCTCCGCTCCTTCCTGCTCCGTTGGACGCGGAAGAGCACGGGCTACCTCCTGGTGGCCTTCGCGCGCCCATCCATTGCCTGTAGCTCAACTCCGGCGAGCCTCCGCCGTTGATTTGGTTGTCGCCGGCCGAACTCCGGCGAAGTCGACGTGGCACTGTCATCGCTAATGACCCCACTAACTAACCCCCTAGGCCACTGACAGCGGGCCCCACCCCTGGTCAAACCCCAGTCAGCGCTGGGTTTGACCGGGATTAGCTCCTGTGTCACTGACGTGTGGCCCCCACACGTCAGGTTTGACCTGGACCAGCCCGTTGACCCTGCTGACGTCACTGTGACGTGGGGCTGACGCAATAAACCATTTTCTGGATTTTTTTTATAATTCAGGAAATTCCAGAAAATTATATAAACTTCTATAAATCATAGAAAATTAACCGTAACTCCAAATTAAATAATTTATATATGAAAAATTATCAGAAAAATTCAAGGAATCCATCTGTACCATTTTCATGCATGTTAGAACAACTTATAGCTGCTGTTTAGCACAAATCATATAAAGGGCATTTAAATAATCACATATGGAGTTTAAATTTGAATCTTGTATTCAAACCAACCCCATTTAATCTGGTTTTAGATGCATTAGCCCAAAACACATTCATTTTGCCATGTCATAGCATGCATCATATTGTGCATTGCATTGATCGTGCTTTTTCTGTATTGCCGGTATTTGTTCCCTCTCGATAGACGTGTACCGATGATGCGATCGTTGACACTGATGAAGACTCAATGCTATCTTCAGAAGTGCCAGGCAAGCAAAACCCCCTTGTTCATTCCGATACAATCCTACTCTCTCGCTCCTGCTCTCTTTTACTGCATTAGGACAACAACGATTCATCTGTTACTTGCTGCGGTAGCTGAACCCCTTTATCCTTTGCATGACCTGTCATTCCACAGTAAATAGATGAAACCCACTAGTATGAGTAGGAATTGTTTGAGCCCTGTTGTGCCTACTCATTCATGCTTGTTTGTCATGCCTGCTACTGCTTAGAGTTGAGTCAGGTCTGATTCATCGGGGATGAATCAGAGGCGTGTGAACATGTCCTACTGTGTGTGAGCTAAGTGTGTGAACACGATTTGGTAAAGGTAGCGGTGAGAGGCCATGTAGGAGTACATGGTGGGTTGTCTCATTACAGCCGTCCTCAGGAACTGAGTTCTGTGTTTGTGATCCATGATTCAGCTACTACCATGCATTGGGCCCTGAAATATGACCCCGCTCGACTTCTTATTCACCCTAGTCCTCTGTCCAGGAGTTGCAAGTAGTTTCTGGTGTTTGTAGCTTACTGGAGGCCGTGGACAGCGCTGACCGTAGGGGTGGGCTGTGATGCGGTAGGTACGTGGCACGGTGTACCGGATGCCCGTTTGGTATCTCGGGAACCCTGTTCACATCGTTTGGGGCTGT
This sequence comes from Triticum dicoccoides, assembly GCF_002162155.2. Lineage (NCBI taxonomy): Eukaryota > Viridiplantae > Streptophyta > Magnoliopsida > Poales > Poaceae > Triticum > Triticum dicoccoides. The sequence goes on along the minus strand of NC_041389.1, from coordinate 59,558,761 downwards.
GAGCGAAACTCCGGCCGGATCTCCTCATGGATGGAACCCGAATAGGCGATAAACCTGGACTAGAGACTTAGGTGTTTAGGTAGGTCATGGTCTACACCCACGTCGGCTTTCGCTTGAAGTCTGCCGAGCACATGTCGTGTGCAGACGCTAAGTGGTGGAAACATGTATGAAGAAGTACACCCCTGCAGGGTTAACATCATCTATTCGAATAGCCGTGTCCGCGGTAAAGGACTTCTGGGTTGCTTATATCAGTTCATAGACAAGTGAAAGTGGATACTTTAAAATGCGCAAGATAAGCGTGAGTGCTATGGATGGCGTTCTCGTAGGGAGACGGGAGCGGATCCATAGTGGTGTATTGATATGGTGAATATGTGGACTCGTGTGCGCCACCTCAAAAGAGTCGCTTGCAGTCGTAGTTTAGGATAGCCACCGAGTCAAAGCTGGCTTGCTGCAGTTAAACCCCACCATCCCTTTGTTGAAAATGATGCATATGTAGTTAGATATGATGTAAGTCTTGCTGGGTACATTTGTACTCACGTTTGCCTATTTTATGTTTTGCAGAGAGACTTCAGTCTCACTAGTAGTTCCACGTGGACTTCGACGTTTAGCTTGTTACCTCAGCTACGATCTTGTGCCCCCGGCAGGATCTGATAGATAGTCAGGCTTCTCAGCCTTTTTCATTTATAGATGTTTGTACTCAGACATGATAGCTTCCGCTTGTGCTTTGACTTGTATGCTCTGATTGTTGGGTCATGAGACCCATGATTGTAATATCGCGCTCCTCGGAGCCTATCGAATAAATTACTTGAGTCGTAGAGTCATGTTGTGATGCCATGTTGTATTTGCACATATCGAGCATATTGTGTGTATGTTATTGAAATGCTTGGTATGTGTGGGATCTGACCATCTAGTTGTTTATCTTTAGTAGCCTCTCTTACGGGGAAATGTCTCCTAGTGTTTCCACCGAGCCATGGTAGCTTGCTACTGCTCTGGAACACTTAGGCTGGCCGGCATGTGTCCTTCTTCGTTCCTATGTCTGTCCCTTCGGGGAAATGTCACGCGATGAATACCGGAGTCCTGTTAGCCCGCTACAGCCCGGTTCACCGGAGTCCTGCTAGCCCAGTGCTACAGCCTGGATTCACTCGCTGATGACCGACACGTTCGATGCTGGGTCATGGATGTCTGTCCCTGTAAGTCTGTGCCACTTTGGGTTTACGACTAGCCATGTCAGTCCGGGCTCCTTATCATATGGATGCTAGCGACGCTGTCATATACGTGTGCCAAAAGGCGCAAACGGTCCCGGGTAAAGGTAAGGCGACACCCGTGGGAATACCGTGCGTGAGGCCGCAAAGTGATATGAAGTGTTACATGCTAGATCTATGTGGCATTGAGTCGGGGTCCTGACAGAGAGAACATTGTATTGAGATCCAAAAAGAGAGAAGAAGCCATCTAGCTACTAGCTATGGACCCGAAGGTCTGAAGTAAACTACTCACACTTCATCGGAGGGGCAATGGTGATGATGTAGAAGCCCTCCATGGTGGATGCCCCCTCCGGCGGAGCTCCGGAACAGGACCCAAGATGGGATCTCGTGGATACAGAAAGTTGCGGTGGTGGAATTAGGTTTTTGGCTCCCCTTATGATTGTTCGAGGATACGTAGGTATATATAGGAGGAAGGAGTACGTCGGTGGAGCTCCAAGGGGCCCCCGAGGTAGGGGGGCACGCCCAGGGGGGCGCCCCTCCACCCTCGTGACTGCCTCTGGCGCTTCTTGGAGTAGGGTCCAAGTCTCCTGGGTCATGTTCGGTTGGAAAATCACGATCCCGAAGGTTTCATTCCGTTTGGACTCCGTTTGATATTCTGTTTCTTCGAAATACTGAAAAAGGCAAAAAACAGCAATTCTGGGTTGGGCCTCCGGTTAATAGGTTAGTCCCAAAAATAATATAAAAGTGGAAAATGAAGCCCAATATAGTCCAAAATAGTAGATAAAGTAGCATGGAGCAATCAAAAATTATAGATACGTTGGAGACGTATCACCCAGTATATGTTATAAAGTCCAAATACCTTCGGGAGTGTTCGGTGTCGCGAGTTTGGCCATATATGCATCAGCTCCGAATCATGTCTTTGGTCAAATGTTGGGTTTGCCCGGCTCCTGGGTTTGCCACCTTACGTTCTTATCGGCTAAGGCGGCCAAAGGAGAACTACTACGATTGTGCCCTGGTTATTTCGGATGAGCACCTCAGTAGAGAAAGCCGAAAACTGACTGTCATGATATAGCGAGAGGCTGTTCAACCACTCGAAGACTTCTCGGAATCTATAGGATTCCCCCCGCATTAACGAAGGACCGTTTCTCGGTCATGTACACACGCGCCCGTATTCAGATGCACGCAAAAGTACAAGGGCTACATAGTAGCCCCACCGTCAAACTCCTATGGCTAAGTGAAAGTGTTAAAGCTATATAGTCCGGTTGCCTAGTTCGACGTGCGATCACCTCCTTAATGGACCAAGACGTTGGATCAAGTGTGATTACGCATATTTTTGCGAACACCCCCGCATTATATGCGTGGGCGCTGAAGCCAACGACTGCTAACTTTCAAAATTGCATATATATATATATATATATATATATATATATATATATATATATATATATATATATATATATATAATGGGCGCACAGGAGGCACAATAACAATTTCGGGCGAAAAGTATAAACATAGCCTCCATAATTAAAATAACATTGTTTTTACAATGAAACGATTTGTCACTCGAACATGACAGTCTTCAAGCACTGAGCCTCTATTAAGCGAGCACCTTCTACTACCTGATACAAGTAGTGCTCGGCCGGATCTTGGCCTCCCGCTGGATTCTGGGTCGTAATGATGGTGGCCTCCATATCTGTCCAATATGCTTTGACACGGGCAAGAGCCATCCATGCACCCTCTATGCATGCCGACCTCTTCATGGCATCAATCCGCGATACGGCACCAAGGAATTGTTGCACTAAACCAAAATAACTGTCCGGCTTAGGCCCCTTTGGCCATAAATGGTCTATTACAGACCGCATTGCAAGACCGGACAGCCTATGGAGCTCGGCCACAGCAGCCATCCTCTCACTCAACGGCAATATGCGCGTTGGAGCACTGAATTGCGACCAGAACAGCTTTTCCACTTCATTATCTTTTTTATCCTCGAAAAACTTGGCCGCATCAGCCGTACGCTTCGCCAAATCCACATACGCGTCTGCCGGACTCCAGAACGACGATCCAGAGGAGCGTACTTCGGATCTAAAAACTTCATCCGCAACAAGTAGGGGTTTCCAGCCTTGATTTCTCCGGCCTGTCGAAGCTCCTCCCGCGCATCCCTAATTTCGGACCGCGTCTCCTTGGCCGCATCAAGTTCCTTCTTCAGGTCAGCCGAAATAGCCTTATTATCTTTTTCAAGAAGCTCATACCAGTTGGCAGCATTTTTCAGCTCCACAGCCATCTCGACTTCTTTGTCTTCGCTTCGGCGACGAGCAGCCTGTTCGGGTCTCAACTCTTCGGCCGCCTTTAGGGCAGCCACATCGCTAGCCCAAGCTTTTTCCTTGGCCTGGGCAAGTTTCGCCCTCAGGGCTTCCATGCCAACAGCTCCATCTATAGTCCAAGCACATAACATTAACATCATGCTCCTCTTGCTTCTTCCTATAACATATAAGGAAAGCAGAGCACATACCTTGTGACTCATTAAGCCTCTCGTTCACAAGTGTGATATCGGCATCAATAACTCCAATTTGTCGCCTTAGTTCACGACTTCAATGGACCAGTTGGCTGCCGGATCCTTTGCCACCTGTGCATAAACACAGTATGATCATTACTCAAAGATGTGACCCTCCGTTTGCCGCCTTGGGCTGGCACCCAGAGTCTCAGGGGCTACTATCCATATGGAGCACACCTAGCACGTGCACCACAACCAAGAATTACGTGTTTCGTTACATACCTCAAAGCCTCTGAGCAGACTCGTAAAAGCTTCATTCAACCCGCTTGTGGCGGATGAAATCTTCGCAAGCACCATGCTCACTAATGAATGGTGATCCTCCGAGAGAGTAGCTCATTCCAGAAGGCCCGTCAGCGTATCTGGCCCGCCTTCGAACTGTGTCGGACCTCTCTTACCACCCCCCATCAGAGCCAAACGCTCCGGGCTCAGGGCGGCCGAAGTGCTAGCTTCTGGCCTCGACAAATCTGGACTTCTCCGTGACGACACCTCGGGGTCGCCCGCCCCATGAGGCGGAGAGGTTGGTGGGGTTTCACTCTCCATCATCTCCCGAAGAGATCCCCCGATAACGAACTCTGTCGAGAAGAGCTGCTAGCCGGACTGCAAAAAATGGATCCTGGTTACTGTTCTCGGAGGAGGAGGCACTAGCTTTGTATTTATGATTAACTTACAGCTCGGCTGAGGGCTGGGCCGTTTGCGGGCATGGCGCGGTGAAGACGCCCTTAGGGGCAGGGCCCCCTGGTGAAGTTTTCTTCCCTTCTTGGGGCACCTCCGTCTCCGGGTCTTCGGAGGTGGCCCTCTTCTTCCCGCGAGGGGAGGAAACCTTAGATTCCCCTCCCCGACTATCCTCCTTTGGGGAGGTAGCAATTCCCCCGGTTTGGATGTGCAATGTGTGAAGTTCTGCTTCTTTGTTCTCCCCTTTGCCTTTCCCCGAGGGCACTTTACTTAGCACACGATCAAGCATATTGGCTATGGCGGGACTAGGCGAGCCTTCGGGAAGTGGCGCCGGACACCTGATTCTCTCCGCCTTGCTAAGCGATTCTTGGCCACGGAAGATTTTCAGAATAATGTTATGATAAATATAATCGAAGTGTTCGGTTTCTGGGTTACTTACTTGGGTATCTGGGCAATTGCAGCTCAGGCCCGCATCCTCGGTGGTGTCTGGACACTTTACTTGTGGCCCGAAGAATAACTTACACATCCCTTCGAGCGCCAGGCCGAAGAAGTGCAGAATAGTCCGCGGACCTTCTAGATTGAACTCCCACATCCAGAGAAGCCGACGTTTGCACGACAACATTCGTCAGACTAGCATTACCTGAATTATGCTGACAAGGCTAATGTCCCTCTTAAGAAGCTCCCGGATACGGCTCTGCAGTGTTGGTACATCATTAGCAGGCCCCCAATCCCGTCCTACATTGGTCCATGACGCCAGTTGAGGAGGAGGGCCCGAATGGAAGTCGGGGGCAGCCACCCACTTTGTGCCTCTGGGAGCCGTGACATAAAACCACCTCCGCTGCCATAGATCGGACACCTCTGGGAAGGAGCCCTTTGGCCATGGAGCGTCGGTGTTACTGCTTATTACAGCACCTCCGCACTCCGCGTGTCGCCCCTCAAGCACCTTCGGCTTCACATTAAAGGTCTTCAGCCATAAGCCGAAGTGTGGAGTGACGTGGAGAAAAGCTTCGCACACAACATGAATGACGAGAGGTGAAGGATGGCGTCCGGAGCTAGATCATGAAAATCTAGTCCGAAGTAGAACATGAGCCCTCTCACAAAGGGATCAAGGGAGAAGCCTAAGCCGCGGAGGAAGTGAGAAACAAATACGACGCTCTCGTTGGGCTCGGGAGTAGGGGTGACCTGCCCTAGAGCAGGAAGCCTGTGCTTGATGTCGGCGGTCAGATATCCGACCTCCCTGAGCTTCGCAATGTCCTCTTCTGTGAACGAGGAGGCCATCCACCGGCCTTGAAGGTTGGATCCGGACATGATTGAGGATCCGAAGTGCTTGAGCTAGGGCTTCGGGTGTTAGAACTCGAGATGCAAAAAGGCGCAGGAGTGGTGGAAAGAGGGATAGGCCTCAGCTCCTTTATAAAGGGGGTGAATATCAAGCGTCCTCAGTGTAACCGCTTGGGACTTGCCTAAAAACACGGAGTCATACTAACAGGCGTTGTGTGGTTGTGGGGAACACGATATCTGCTTTGGCAAGATGCGCCAATAAAACCGCCTCTCAATGCGTATCGAGGCAGGCCAAGAAAAACCGGTTTGTATGGGGTCGGGCCATGATGCAGGAGCACGCCGTACAAAAATTATCAGCAAATCAGTTTTGTGAGGGGTTGTGCCCTCTACGATGGTGTGTCGAAGTTATCTCGCAGAGCCGAACGCAATCCTTAAATCTACTTTGGAGTATTCGGAGATGGAACCTGCCTTGCAATGCCGAAGACAAACTGCGCGCCGGACTCATCGTCATTGAAGTCTGGTTCAGGGGCTACTGAGGGAGTCCTTGATTAGGGAGTATCCGGACAGCCGGACTATGTACTTTGGCCGGACTGATGGACCGTGAATATACAAGACTCAAGACTTCGTCCCGTGTCCGGATGGGACTCTCCTTTGCATGGAAGACAAGCTTGCCAATTCGGATATTAGATTTCCTTCTTTGTAACCGACTCTGTGTAAACCCTAGCTCCCTCTAGTGTCTATATAAACCGGAGGGTTGGGTCCGTATAGGGACGATCACAACAATCATAATCATCATAGGCTAGCTTCTAGGGTTTAGCCTCTATGATCTCGTGGTAGATCAACTCTTGTAATACTCATATCATCAAGATCAATCAAGCAGGAAGTAGGGTTTTACCTCCATCGAGAGGACCCGAACCTGGGTAAAACATTGTGTCCCTTGCCTCATGTTACCATTAGCCTTAGACGCACAGATCGGGACCCCCTACCTGAGATTCCCCCATTTTGACACCGACACCCCGCTCTCCAGGAATTCTGATATTGGCAGGGCCCAAGATGGAGCCGTCACCACGGCAAAGATGACCACCAGGGTGGGTTTTGAGTCGGCAGCCCCCGAGCAGGGTTGAGTAGCCCCCGGGTCGGGGATGGCGACGGTCGGGTCTAGGGAGATGGTGGACGGGTTGATCTGAGCAGCCCCCGGGCCGGGTTCCGTAGCCCCCGGGCCGGGTTGGGGTGCGGCCGGGTCATCTGGAACGTGAATGGACTCAGAGTCCGGCGACGGCTTGACGGACGGCTTGCGTAGGTGCTCGAGGGAGACACCGGACGGTATGGACTGCCGGGACGAGGCGATCTTGGCGAGTGTGTCGGCCGCTTCGTTCTCCGCACGCAGGACGTGGAGGAACTCGCAGCCCTCGAAGGATCCGGACAGCTTCTGGACGAGGAAGCAGTAGCTTGCCATGTTGGAGTCGCGGGCGTCCAACTCGCCGGAGCACTGCTGCACCACCAGGTCCGAGTCGCCGTAGCACAGGATGCGCCGGATGCCGAGTTCCTTGGCAAGCCGGAGGCCGTGCACAATTGCTTCGTACTCGGCGACGTTGTTGGAGGCAGCAAAGTGGATCTACAACGCGTAGCGGAGCCGGTCGCCCTTTGGGGACAACAGTATGATGCCGGCCCATAGGCCGAGTCGCATCTTGGACCCGTGAAATGCATGCGCCAATGCGTCGAGTCGGGGGGCGGCGGCAAGTACTGGGTCTCGGTCCAGTCGACGAGGAAGTCGGCCAAGGCTTGAGACTTCATCGCGGTGCGGGGCTCATAGAGGATGGTGTGGTCAGCTAGCTGGATCGTCCACTTGGTGACCCGGCCAGAGGCATCTCGGCACCCGATGATTTCTCCGATAGGCGCCGTGCTGACCACGGTGACGACGTGCTCTTGGAAATACTGCTTCAGCTTCTTGGCGGTAAAGTACACGCTGTAACACATCTTCTGGTAGTGCGGGTAGTTCTGCTTGGAGATGGAGAGAACCTCACTCAGGTAGTAGACTGGACGCTGGACGGCTTGGATCTTGCCCTTCTCTGGTTGCTCGATCACCTGCAACGTGCTAACCTCCCGCGAGGTCGCGGCTATGTAGAGCAACAGCGGCTCCTTGTCGGCCGGCGCGGCCAGGACTGGTGTGGTGGAGAGCATGCGCTTGAGGTCTTGGAAGGCCTTGTCTGCCTTGTCATTCCATTCGGACGGGTTCGTCTTACTCATCAGCTGGTACAGGGGTAGCGCCCTCTCGCCCAGCCGGCTTAGAAACCGGCTGACCGAGGCCAAGCATCCGGTGAACTTCTGGACATCGCGTAGCCGAGCCGGATTATGCATGCGCTCGATGGCCTTGATCTTCTCAGGGTTTGCCTCAATGCCGCGTTCCGAGACGAGGAAGCTGAGTAGCTTTCCGGTCGGGACGCCGAAGACGCACTTTTCCGGCTTGAGATTGACCTTGTATTCACGGAGGTTGGTGAATGTTTCCTTCAAGTCGTCGAGGAGCGTGAGGTGCTGCTTGGTCTTCACCATGATGTCATCCAGGTAAACGTGGATATTGCGGCCGAGTTACGTCAGCAGGCATTTCTGCATGCAGCGTTGGAAGGTGGCACCGGCGTTCTTCAAGCCAACGACATGGTGATGTAGCAATATGCCCCAAAGTGCGTGATGAAGGATATCTTCAGCGCGTCTGCTGGGTCCAGCTTGATCTGGTGGTAGCTGGAGTAAGCGTCCAGGAAGGACAGGAGCTCGCACCCGGCGGTCGAGTCGATGACTTGATCGATCCGCGGGAGAGCGAACGGATCCTTGGGACAGGCCTTGTTTAGGCTGGTGTAGTCGATACACATGTGTGAGGTCTTGTTCTTCTTTAGGATGAGGACGGATTAGCCAGCCACTCGGGGTGAAACACTTCCATTATGAAGTCGGCCGCCAAAAGCTTGGCGACCTCCTCACTAATGGTTCTTCTCTTCTCTTCGGAAAATCGTCGTAAGGGTTGACGGACAGGCTTGGCGTCCTAGCGGCCATGAAGTTTGTGCTCGGCGTACTTCCTCGGGATACCCGGAATGTCCTTGGGGGTCCATGCGAAGATATCCCGATTCTCACAGAGGAAGTCGACAAGCTCGCCTTCCTATTTGTTGTCAAGGCGGGTGCCTCTGACAACGTACTTGCTGCAGCCGGGGTCTTCCGGGTTCAGCTTCACTTTCTTGGTTTCCTTGGAGGGTTTGAAGGCGACCTCGTCGGCCAGGTCCTTGGTCGGGATCGACGCAACGGAGGCCTCGCCTGCCAAGGCAACGATCCGGTCGAGCTGGCGCCGCTCCTCGGCAATGACCAGCGACTCGGCCAACTTGGCGCCGTCTCGGGCGCACTCCAGGGACTCGCGGTAATTGCCGGTGATGGTGATGAGGCCCTTGGGACCCGACATCTTCATCTTCAGGTACGCGTAGTGGGGAACCACCATGAACTTGGCGAGCGTGGGCCGTCCCAGCAACACATGGTACGCGCTGGACAGGTCCACCACCTCGAACCAGATTGGTTCGCGTCAGAAGTGGCTGTTGTCACCGAACAGGATGCCGAGCCAGACCCGGCGAATGGGAGAGCAGGAAAGGCTGGGCACGATGCCGTGGAAGATCGTCCGGGTCGGCTCCAGGTCCTCGGCCTTGAGGCCGAGCTTGGTTATCGTGTCGCGGTAGAGGATGTTGATGCTGCTGCCGCCGTCGATGGCCCTAATTCACAATCACATTTATTACACTTTTACAAGACGAAAGCGATAGTGGTTAGAACGCGCTAGACTGGATGATGCTATAGATTTGCTCCATCCAGTTTATACGTCGTTTGAAAGCTGCTCCAAGGATCCAACGAACCCTTAAATAAGGGATAATGTGGGTTCCGAGCTGGAATCTGGACTAGGACTCGGGAGAACTTGCATGTGCACCGCGCGATGATGGTGGGGTTGAGGACGAGGGCGTAACCACCCGGACTCGGCATGACTGCCGGGTGATCCTCCCGGGTCCAGGTGATCAGGCGATCCAACCAGTGCATGATCTCCAGCTTGGCCGGGACGACGGTGTTCACCTCCTGGCGAAGGAGGCGCTCGCTGTGCTTGTCGTCGCCGCGGCTGGTGAAGACGACGTAGGCCGTATTCTGGTCCGGGTAGGCATCATCGCGCATTGCACCACCAGCTGGAGGCGGTGGTGGAGGTGGAGGCGGCTGCCCCGCGCCTGGAGCCAGAGCCGGAGGAGGCGGGATGTCGCCCCTCATGATGCGCTTGGTGATGGCGCACTGCCGAAGCATGTGCATGGAGGGTATTGTGCCGCTGCGGTGCTTGCAGGGAGCGTCGAGCATCTCATCAAAAATCATGGCGGGTTGCCACGCCGTCTTGCCAGTCTGTCGGCGCTTTGCCACCGGGTCCGCCGCGGGCTCGGTGGCCGTGACGAGTCGGTTGTCATGGCGCTGTGCTGGCTGGTCAGCCTTGCGTTTGTTGTTCTGGTGATGCTGCTGCCGGCTACTTTCACCGGCCGGCTTCGGGGGGGACAGGCTTCGCCTTGCCGGCTTCATCCAGCGCCACCTGGATCTTCATGGCGAAGTTGGCGTTGGCGTATTTGTCCGCCGTCACCATGAGCGCGGCCATGGTAGCCGGCTCGGAGCGTAAGAGCTTGTGCTTGAGGAGGGTGTCGTCTCGGCACCCGTTGACGAAGTACTGGATCGCCTGGACTTCATGGACGCCCTCTCAGCTGTTATGAAGCTCGGTCCAATGTGCGAGGTACTCGCGACTGGTCTCCGTAGGCCCTTGCACGCCCATGGCGAGCTGGCTAGGGCGGCCGGGTCGCTTGTAGGTCCCCGTGAAGTTGCGGACGAAGGCTTCCTCGAAATCGACCCACGTGTTGATGCTGCCCATCGGTAGACTGTTCAACCACGTGCGGGCCGACCCCTAGAGCATGAGCGGTGCGTAGCACACGGCGAGACGACGATTGGCACCGGTGATGCCAATGGCCGTGGTGTAGTCGGTGAGCCAGTCTTCTGGCTTCACGGTCCTGTTGTACTTGGGGGTGTCACGGGGGAGCATGAACCCTTTGGGAAAGGGCTCTTCCCGGATGCGTGGTCCGAAGCATGCCGGCTTGATAGCGCCGCTCTCCTCCGCCTCTAGGGAGCGAGCAAGCTGATCGAGGCGGTGGCGAGCGTCGGTGTCGTCGATGGCACGCGGGCCGAGTCAACTGGTGGCCAGGCCACGGGGGGCCGGGTCGGTTGGAGCCGGACGCCGGCCATGCTGGTTGGGTCCGTGCTGGATATCTAGGACGAGCTCGTCGCCCAATCCTCTGGCGGCTGTGGCGGCCGGGTCGTGCCGAGTGTGGGCTTGGCCGGAGTGCGCCGCGCCGAGTGGCGAGGAAGTTGTGTGCAGAAGCTCGTCGGGTCCGCCAAGGTGGGCGGAACCGGATCCCACCGGCTTGGCAAGCTGGTTGAGGCGGTCCTACTGGGCGTTGGCCGCATTAAGGAGTCCACGCATCCGCTCGATGCGCTCCCTCAGCTCCTCACCCGAGAGCTGGTCCAGGCCGAGTGCGGCCGCCTGGGCAGCGCGCATGTTATTCACTTGGGTCTTGTAGACGGTTGGGACGGCGCCGAGAGCCCGGCCGATCGCTCCTCCCCGGGCTCACACGTCGGCGACCCGGCTTGGCTCGGCCGCGGCGGGCGTGAATCCGTAGGCGGCATTGCACTCCAGCTAAGCGGCGTTCAGGCGACGCTGGGTGGCAGCGAGAGTCCCGGACAGGTCCAGCATCTGCTGGCGCCTTTCCTTGAGCTGGGTTCGGGCTTCAGCGACGTTGGTGGCGTAGACGTCAGTGCTGATGGGGATGCGGAGGCTCTGCATCACGGCGTGTAATAGATCAAACGGCTCGGTCCATTCCGCTGCGGCCCTGGCTTCGGCGCCTTCCTCGTTTTGCTCGACAAGGAGGAGGCACCATCGCCGGTGATGAAGACCTCCACATGGACGTCCATCCCCCCGATGGAGACGCCGCCACTAAGGGAGAGGGGGAGTCGGAGTAACTGATCACCTTGTCGGGGTACTCGTAGGCAGTGAACGCATCGGAGATGCACAACGCGGTGAAGGAGGCGGCGAGAGCGCCGACGATGTCGTCCGCCAGCGTGACGCACTCGTCGGAGTAGGAGAAGGGCCCCGTCTGAAGCATGCTCCCGGCCAGCTCCTCGAGCTGCCCCACGGTGGGCGCCAACTGTCGTGGTGGGTGCACGGCAGATGCCAAGGGATGGCTAAAGATAGGAGGAGGCTCGAGGGCGCTGGTGGGCTCCAGAGGCGAGGTTGGCATGAGCGGACGTGGGACGCCGGACATGCCCAGGTTCGGGGCTCTCCGGAGAGATAACACCCCTAGTCCTGCCGAGTGTAGTTGGATGTTCGATAGTACAATGTTGCTCCTGGAGCTGTATGGGGGAGGAAGGAAGCTGGCCGAGGCTTAGGCTGCTCCTTCTCTCGGGTGTTGTTGTTTCTCTGGTTCCTTTTTTACATGCCCGTATGCGTGGGCTCCTGTGGGGTTTTATAGACCAACCCCTAGGGGTACAATGGTAATGTTACTAGTCGGTGGGTCCGGGTCGTCGGCGTCCGGGGCCCGGACTGGGACCCGCTGAGGGCATGTGGTTCGCCGGGTTCCCCTAGGTGTGGGCCCCGCGTGCCTAGGGGGACTGTGCGCCGTCTTGTCTTTCATCAGGGCGTGGCTGAGTCGAGTCGCGTATAGTGGCTCTCCGTCAGGTCGCCGCTTGCTGTCGTCAGCGATGAGGGAAGGGGCACTGTAGCCACGCCAGCCCTAGTCAGCAGGTAGGTGAGGGGCACTGTTGCCACACTCCGGCTGACTAGAGGCATGGGCGGGGCATTGTTGCGTTGGTCATTGATGATTGACGACTCGTCCCATCGTACGGCCTGGATGGGATGGGAGCTGACCCGTGGCTGGATTGCGGAGCACGCCACGGGTGGAGCTGGCTCTTCAAGGAAGCCTTGGTTGTGCAGGGTTCGGCTGTCTTGCGCTGGTTGTTGAGGCTGAGTCGACGCCGTCTTACCGGGTCGGAGAGTTCGGCCGGGTCGCGGGGCTTGGCTGGGTCGAGCGACCCGGCCAAGCGCACGCTGGCTCGAGGGGCGACATTGGACCCGTTGTTTTTGAGAAGGATCCGGGTTCCGTTGCCTACCCGGGGTCCATTCCCCGACAGTCCTACTGGATTGATACCTTGGTTCTCAAAAACTGAGGGAAGTACTTATGCTACTATTGCTACACCACCCTTTCCTCTTCAAGGAAAACCAACGCAAGCTCAAGACATAGTAGTCGGCTCCTTGTCTTTTCGCTTGTGGGCACCGCCTGCAGTCGGTGTCCGGGAGGTTGCGCCGTGCTCTCAGCATGGGGGGGACTCTCGGCGGGGGCGCCGGCTTCATGCCGTTCTGTGGCCGCGTTGATGAGCTGCTGGACGCGTCTGGTCATGCAGTGAAGCTCGTCGCCTTCCAACCCCTCCAGCTCGTCTACCACCGCCTGGGCGGCATGCAGGTTCTCGAGTGGCATGGCATAGACTGGGCAGTCAGCACCCAGCATGCTAGCAATGGTCGTGTCGTGCTTCTTGATAGCGCCAATCCGGCTGGGTCCGCCAGCAGGCTGCGTGCCAGAGGCGGCACGATCAACCTTGCGCTAATAAGCCTCGGTGAGGCGTCTCATGGAGGCTATCTTCTTGCCGTTCTCGATGAGGGCAAGGCTATGGGCCTCCAGCGTGTCGGCGTTGGCGTCAGCCGGAATGGGGGCGGACAGATCATGCAGCGCCGTCTGCAGAGTGTTGTGGAAGTTTCCGCCGGAGGCGGCGCCGTGACTGATGACTAGCACCTCGGTGACGGTGCTGCTGCTGCTGTCGTCTCGAGGGAGGGGATCGTCGATGACCACCACGTTGGTGGGGAAGGTGTCAAGGGATGCCGTGATGGAGTCGACGAGCATCGGGTCGGTGGAGCCGATCGACTCTAGGTTGGAGGTGAGCTACTTGGCGATGTTGACCTTGCCAAGGACGTCGACGAGGCAGCTCTCAGAGCTGGTTGCACCCGCGCCTGGGGCGGTCTCGTTGGAGAGGCAGACCTCGCCGAGATGGTCGGCGAGGCAGCTTGTTGCGCAGGCGTCGTCGACGCCATGCAACACATCGGGGAAAGCACCATCGGGCGTGCTGGGCTGGCTACGCTCACTAGGGAGGAAGAGGGTTCCCGTCCAGAGCAGGTCTCCAGACGACGGTGCACCTGGCCCCACCGCGGGCGCCAAATGCCGGGTGGTAGGTGCCACATATGCCAACGGGTGGCTAATCATTGTGGGAGCCAGTAAGACATCACCGGTGCCTGGAAACGGGATAAGGTGAACACATGCACGCCGGCGAATCTTACCCAGGTTCAGGGCTCTCCTAGGAGATAACACCCCTAGTCCTGCTCTGCGGGGTCTCCGCATGATCAAAAATAAAAATTCTCCAGATGTCCTGAAAATGAAGTATGATTTTTTGTAAAATATTTAAGAATTTTTGGCATTGAGAACACACGAGGGGGACCCGCCATTTGGCCACGAGGGCACAGGGCGCGCCCACCCCCTGGGGCGTTCCCCCTTGCCTCATGGGCCTCACGTGGACCCCCTCCACTTATTCCAGCACCCTCTCACTTCGTCTTCCTCCAGAAAAAATGCTCCCATAGCTCAAACTCGTGTTCTCACTCATCTTGCTGCCATTTTCGATCTCCTTGCTAAAAGCTCCATTCAAAAAACTGTTTTGGGGGATTATTCTTCGGTATGTGACTCCTCCAATGGTCCAATTAGTTTTTGTTCTAGTGCTTTATTTATTGCAATTTTTTGCTGTTGAGGTGACCCTGTTCCTGTGCTTGCATGTCAAATTTTAATGGTCCAAAATATTTTTTATGCATGATATAGCCTCTAGGCACTTGAGGGAGTAGTTGCTATCAATCTTGTTGAGTTTGGTTCACTTTTATTTTTGAGTCACTAAAAATTTCAGAAATTTTTCAAGGAAAGAAAAATGTTTAGGAAAATGTACCAGGGTGGTTCCTCAAGGAAGCAAGAACCCAGGCTCGCGATACGTGAGCCAGACGATGAACCACCAAGGGAAGCTCAAGTGCGGCCTTGTGAATGGCCATCGGAAGAATTTATTGTCCAAGCAGGCATCAAGGATGAATTTGACGCGTATGTGAGTAATGCTGATCTTGAGGACTTCGTGTCAGATAAGTGCCGACAGTACCACTACCTCACTTATTCCTTTGTGAGGAGGTTTAAATTTTCATCCTCGCGCAATTCTCACACTGTTTTCTTTGATCTTTATGATAAATCATATACCATGGACCTAGAAGATTTTAATATTGCTTGTAAACTCCCGCAGTGGGGCAATGTTAGTGAACCTCGCAAATCTGAATGTCAAGACTTCCTTGCTAGTATCACTGTGGTGGAATCTAGAGAAATCGCACGAGCTACCATAGGGAGCATTCATTTCCCTTCCATACATTATTTTGCTCTCTTTATAGGTAGATGCATTAACGGTAAAGATGAGTCTTGTCACATGTGCGTTCTAGATCTTAGTGTCCTCAAGAGTGCAGTATTAGGTGATAAACAATATAACTTGGGGGCCATTGTTGCACGAAGGTTGCATCTTAATGGTACAAGTGGAGATTTGTTTGGTGGAATTTATGCAACTCGTGTAGCTAATTATCTCGGTGTACCCATACATGGAAATTATATGGAGTTCCCTCCTGTTATCTAGCTTATAGTGCTATGGTTCGCCATCAGTTTCTCGAGAGGAACGATCAGTTCCTCCAGTACCGACTAATCTTTGACAGACAGTGTACTGTCCATGTTGCTCTCACTGCCCCTACTTTCTTTGACTTTCAGGCAAAAAGGAGATATGTTATAACTAGGGAGGAGGCGAACGAATACGAGAGGAGGATGGAGGCAGCTCGCCTCCAAGCTGCAACTCTGCAGGCAGTAGCTCCTGCATCTCAGTACAACCCCAACTACGACTTTGGATATCTGCCAGGCCAGCAGTGCCCATAGACCAACTTAGGCCAAAAGCCTAAGCTTGGGGAGTATGTATTTCTCACCGACATTACATTCATGTTCACACACTCATTTTAGTTGTCGGTGCTCATACTTTTTCATTGTACTATCCATGCTAATTTATTTTCTTTTCTTGCTTTCTTCTTGTGTGTTTGAAAAACCTTAAGAAAACCCAAAAAAAATTAGTTGTAGCTTTTAGCTAGTTTACTTTCCAAGCTTGTAGTGGTAATATGAAATTAAAACCCAAAAATATTTCTCGTTCTTCTTTTGCTTGTTGGGAGCTTTCCCACGTAAATATTTTTATTTCTTTTCTTTTCTTTCGGGGTCGAGAGGACAAGACCACGAAAAAATGTTGAGTGGCTCTCATATGCATTATTGTTGATCTAACCAAGAGCCCACATTACCTTGTCTTCTCATTTGTATTAAATGCTTGTAGATTCCAGCTTAGTCCAATGCATGTGCACTATTATTATTATCCACACCGTTTAGTCGTGCGAGTGAAAGGCAATAATGACGATATATGATGGACTGGTTGAGATGAGAGAAGCTGGTATGAAGTCGACCTATCTTGTTTTTGTAAATATGATTAGTTCATCGTTCCTTATTCAGCCTATTATGCGTGAAATATGTTTGCAATGACAATTAGAGATTCTAGTTGCTCATGCCATGTTTAATTAGCTAGGAGTTTATAATGGTTTACCTTGCATGCCAACATGCTATTAAAATGGTTGTGATGTGGTATGACAGGGTGGTATCCTCCTTTGAATGATTTGAGTGGCTTGACTTGGCACATGTTCACA
The DNA here is from genome assembly GCF_002162155.2 of Triticum dicoccoides. Classification (NCBI taxonomy): domain Eukaryota; kingdom Viridiplantae; phylum Streptophyta; class Magnoliopsida; order Poales; family Poaceae; genus Triticum; species Triticum dicoccoides. The sequence continues at coordinate 59,542,182 of NC_041389.1, read as the reverse complement.
CATGTAGTTGAAACAAAACCAACATAGCCTCCACGATATTTATGTTCGTGGTGATTTATATCCTACTCATGCTTGCACTCATTGTTGATTAATCTTAATGCATGTTCATGGTTGTTGTCGCTCTCTAGTTGGTCGCTTCTCAGTCTCTTTCTAGCCCTCACTTGTACTAAGCAGGAATATTACTTGTGCATCCACTTCCATAAACCCCAAAGTTATTCCATATGAGTCCACCATACCTTCCTACATGCGGTATCTACCTGCCATTCCAAGTAAATTTGTATGTGCCAAACTCTAAACCTTCAAATGAAATTCTATTTTTTATGCTCTATTAGCTCATGTCCAACTAGGGTTGTCTATATCTTCCATGCTAGGTGGGTTATTCTCACGATGAGTGGACTCCGCTCATCATTCACGAGAAAATGGCCAGTAACTGGGATGCCCAGTCCCATGCTCAAATAAAATCAAAATAAATGCAAACAAAACTCCCCCAGGATTGTTGTTAGTTGGACAGCACCCGTTGTTTTGGGCCAGCCATGGATTGATGTTCGTTGGTGGTTGGGGAGTATAAACTTTACCAATCTGTTTGGGAACCACCTATATTGTATGTAGCATGGAAGATATCGAGATCTCTTGGTTGTTATTTGACAATGAAAGTATGCCACTCAAAATATTATTTATCTCTATTTCAAAACTCGAGCTCTAGCACCTATGCAAATCCCTGCTTCCCTCTGTGAAGGGCCTATCTATTTACTTTCATGTTGAGTCATCATCCTCTTATTAAAAATCACCAGTTGGAGAGCACCGTTGTCATTTGCATGCATTGATATTAATTTACATTGAGTATGACTGTGACTAGATCTCTTTTACCATGAATTACAATGTCTAGTCAGTCCTTGATCTTCAGGGGTGCTCTGCATTTATGTTTTGCGATCTCAAGAAGGGCTAGCGAGATACCATCTTGTTATATCATATTATGATTGTTTTGAGAAAGTGTTGTCATCTGATATTTATTATTATTGCTCGCTGGTTGATTATGCCATTGATATGAGTAAACATGAGACCTAAATGTTATTGTGAATATGGTTAATTCATAATCTTTGCTGAAAACTTGAATGCTGGCTTTACATATTTGCAACAACAAGACCAAATAGAGTTTGTAAAAGTTTTTCTTTATCACTTTCAGTTTGTCAACTGAATTGCTTGAGGACAAGCAAAGGTTTAAGCTTGGGGGAATTGATACGTCTCCAACGTATCTACTTTTCTAAAAACTTTTGCCCTTGTTTCGGACTCTAACTTGCATGATTTGAATGGAACTAACCCGGACTGGCGCTGTTTTCAGCAGAACTGCCATGGTGTTATTTTTGAGCAGAAATAGAAGTTCTTGGAATGACCTGAAAATCTACGGAGACATGTTTTGGAATTAATAAAAAATGTTGGCGAAACAATCAACATCAGGGGGCCCACACCCTGTCCACGACCGTGCAGGGCGCCCCCCCTGGGGCACACCCCCTGCCTCGTGGCCCCCTGGGACTCCACCGACCTCAACCCCAACTCCATATATTCACTTTGGGGGCGAAAAATCAAGGAGAAGGATTCATCATGTTTTACGATACGGAGCGGCCGCCAAGCCCTAATCTTCCTCGGGAGGGCTGATCTGGAGTCCGTTCGAGGCTCCGAAGAGGGGAATCCGTCGCCATCGTCATCATCAACCATCCTCCATCACCAATTTCATGATGCTCACCGCCGTGCGTGAGTAATCCCATCGTAGGCTTGCTGGGCGGTGATGGGTTGGATGAGATTTACCATGTAATCGAGTTAGTTTTGTTAGGGTTTGATCCCTAGTATCCATTATGTTCTAAGATTGATGTTGCTATGACTTTTCCATGCTTAATGCTTGTCACTAGGGCCCGAGTGCCATGATTTCAGATCTGAACCTATTGTGTTTTCATGAATATATGTGAGTTTTTGATCTTATCTTGCAAGTCAATAGTCACCTACTATGTGTTATGATCCGGCAACCCTGAAGTGACAATAGTCGGGACCACTCCCGGTGATGACCGTAGTTCGAGGAGTTAATGTATCCACTAAGTGTTAATGCTTTGGTCCGGTACTCTATTAAAAGAAGGCCTTAATATCCCTTAGTTTCCAATAGGACCCCGCTGCCATAGGAGGGTAGGACAAAAGATGTCATACAAGTTCTTTTCCACAAGCATGTATGACTATATTCGGAATACATGCCTACATTACATTGATGAACTGGAGCTAGTTCTGTGTCACCCTATGTTATAACTGTTGCATGAGGAATTGCATCTGACATAAGTATCCATCACCGATCCATTGCTTACGAGCTTTTCACATATTGATCTTTGCTTAGTTACTTTTCCGTTGCCACTTTCATGATTACTACAAAACTGCTACTGTTACTTTTGCCACCGTTACCGTTACTTCCATATTACTTTGCTACTAAATATTTTGCTACAGATATTAAGTCTTTCAGGTGTGGTTGAATTGACAACTCAGCTACTAATACTTGAGAATATTCTTTGGCTCCCCTTGTGTCGAATCAATAAATTTGGGTTGAATACTCTACCCTCGAAAACTGTTACGATCCCCTATACTTGTGGGTTATCACATTGCATGTCCATCTCCAACCACCCTGGTTCTTGAAATGCAGCCTCATATGCTGCAGATGCAACATGTTTGGTTGCCTGCATCGCATGGAGGGGCACTCCTTACTGTTTGGTTGGTGTTTTTGTGATTAGGGTGTGAGCAGATGCAAACTTCAGTTGTTTGGTTGCAAAAAGTGTTTGTGTTCTGCTCACCCCATTCAAATGTGGTGGCCTTACCACCACATGATCAGCACAACAGCAAGATCAAACAAAGCAACCAAGGAAATGATAGCAAACTTAACACAGCAAGCAAGGAAATGACAACAAACTTAACTATATAGCATAAGTCGAGATTAACAGCAGGGGCATCCTCCTTCCCTGCTCCATGCCAGGGTGCTGCTCCTGGCAAAAATATGAACAAGTTCCCAGCACAAGTCTCGCCACACACCATAAAAGTTCAACACTAACACCTTACTTAACTTAACTACATAGCATGCTTGATGTCACCATGGCAGTTGTGCCTGCTGCAACAAAACCTGCACATGACCGAGGAGTCGTGGTTGTAGATCTGAACCTTCAGTCCGAGTCCTGAGATGCGCACAACGAAGAGGTCGCCAGGGACGATCCGGTGGCGGCGGCTGAAGTAGTTCTAGCCCCGGCCAAGCACCATGTGCCCCTCGAAGTTATGGACCTGCACCCAGAACACGCACTGCATGTTCACCGACAGCCTGACCAAGCACGGGAGCCGCTTGATGACCAGCCAGGTGTTCATCACCTCCACGAACTTGGGAGGGATGACGAGCATGGCAAGGTCCTCGTTGTCCTTAATCTGCTGGTAGAAGCGCAGCGGCTCCTGGGCCCCCTCCTCATGGCCCTACCTCGGAGATCATCCCCTTGAACAAGGCATGCTCATGAAGGTGATCCTGCCAGGCAGGTCCACCGTCCTGAGCCACCTATTCGTGGGGATGAAATCCTCGGCGCCCTCAGCTTTGACCACCACCTAAGCTCCTCCACCCGCCACATCCCAGTCAGTCTTCAATCTCTTGTCAGGTAAGTCGACAAGTATTAGTGCACAAACTCTTTGCAAAATGGCATTGATCAGAGACATTTGCCCAAGAGCAAATGCCACTGGTCAGTGCACAAACTCTTTGAGCAAATGTCACTTATCAAGGGCACATGTTGTTAGGCAAATTACACTGATTAGTGGACTTGCCCAACAGCAAGTGCCATTGATAAGTGGCATTTTGCCCAACAGCAAGTGCCATTGATAAGTGGCACTGATCAGTGGACTTTCCCAACAGCAAGTGTCACTGATCAGTGGCACTTGCTGTTGGGCAAGTCCACTGATCAGTGGCATCTGCTTTTCTGCAACTGCCACTCATCAGTGCACTATCCTAAGCATGGAAACATCTAAAAATAGCAACAGCAAGTGCCAATGGCACCCATGCATGTGCAGCCATGCACATTTGGCAACATCCTAAAATGGTCCTACTACATGCACGTATAACAATCAACACAAACCCTAGCTTGAACATGTATGTTAGCAACATGAACAACAACATGAACATGATCCTAGATTGAACATGAACATGCCATTTGCATGAACACACATCCTAGCAAGACCCTACCATGAACACGGATCCTAACAAAGCACACTACCATTGGGGATTCTAGCATGGACACAGCTAGTAGCATGAACACAAATCCTAGCACACACTAGCAGTAGCAGAAGAAAATTATCCTAGGACACACACTGTACGAAACAAGAACAGATCGGTCCGATTGGATTCGATTGGGTTCACATCCAATCGGATCTACTCGAATCCTATCGAATCCACTAACTACTAGCACATGCCTAAGAAATAAACCCCTAATCTACATCTACGAGCAAGCATTGAGGGGGTTTGACTCACCGGAGCACGCGCAGCGAACCGAGGCCGGGGTGAAAACCCCGGCGGAAAGGAGAGAGGTGGCGGAGCAGAGGAGGAGTTGGCCCTGATGACGGCCTGCGGCATCGGCCCCGTGCTCATCGCCACGCCGGATGTCGAGGAGGACGGCCCGCCGACACACGAAAACCCTTGGACGGGGATCAAGAAAACCCCCCCTGCCCAATGGGGTCCCAAGAAGCGGCGGCTCCGTGGACGGCGCCGGTGCCGAGCCCAGGACCATGAGGTCCGGAATCGACGGTGGAGTGGGAACGGCTGGCACCGCATTGGCCGGCGCTCGTGGTGGCCGGCAGCAGATGGGGGACGGCGCTCGCAGCGCCGACGCCAGGTCCCGGCCCGAGTTCTGGAGCCTGGCCAGCCCGCGCTCCTGGATGCTGGCAATGCGCTGGTCGATGGGTGTCAGAGGGCGGCGCGGCGGTGGGCGAGGCGGAGCCATCGGAGGAGAGGAGACGGAGGGGCGGTGAGGGAGAGAGGGAGCACTGGGAACAGTGCGACTGGGCGGTGACAGGAGAGTGGGGCGAGTTATGAGATGTCCCCTCCGTCTCCCGCGCTGCCCGAGGCGTGCAACTGCCTCGCACGCGAGAAACTTCCGATTCGGTAGTTTCTGCGGGGCCGGGCTGCGGGCTGCTTTAAGGTCAGTGCGGGCCACAAACCGCATGCAGCCCAGGCAACCAAACAGGCCGCACACATCCTGCGCGGGCCTAGTTGGGCTGCATGCAGGCAACCAAACAGGCCGCACACATCCTGCGCGGGCCTAGTTGGGCTGCATGCAGGCAACCAAACACGCCCAGGTGAAGCCGGCAACCCGTATCAATCATTTAGCTTTCTTCTCTTCTGCAGGTTATCTATAGATGTACGACGATACGCTTGGTTTATGATCGTCTCTATAACATGTGGAGAGTCGAGACCTATTTACGGTGATGTGTACACGTTTCAAGGCCACGACGAGGAATATTTTTACCCGAGATGTACATAAATACTTGGTGAAAGCCCAAAATGACACGGCAAAAGGATATACCGAGTGGTACAATCGGCATCCCACAGATGTCGGTAGCATACATCACAACACCAATGATGGATCAGTACTACACCGACATGAAGGGCAAGTTCAACAAGCAAAATCACAAATACTTGGTAGAGTCACCACTGTCCATGTTGAATATTGACTACACAACCGGTGACAATATGCATGCTATGAGATATGGAAGCACTTTATGAATTACAAGAAAGGCATGCTTCGTGTAAAGGAAGATAGAGCAGATGAAACAAGTGCAATGAAGGCGC
>NC_041389.1:59533164-59536180 GCF_002162155.2 Triticum dicoccoides | reverse complement strand
AAAGAGGAGGAAATATTGGAACTGAGGCACGAGAAGAAGGGTCACTCCCCGCGAAAAGAGAAGGGCCACAGAAGAAATTTATGTAGTCATGTTTTATGTATATTTTAGTGTTCTGAACAATTGCGTTTTATTATTCTGACCCAATGCATATATCTACCTTAAAAATGGTGCCTATCTTCAATAATATGTAAACATTGTATTCCCGAGGACATGACCCTAGATATGCCAATAGGCCGGAAGATGACTAGCCAGCCCACAGTGAGGCCCAGCCCCACAACTCCTACGAGAGCGACAAACAAACAGGTGCATCACCAAGTCCCCATTTTCCCTAAAAAGTCTCCATTTGTTCTTGTAGTTGCACTTTCATACAGTTAGGATCACTTATCGGCTTCATTTGTTTTATGCGCAAAGGGTGTAATGTGTGAAGTGAGTGCTTGATCGACGACAAGTTCTTTCTGTACCACCTCCTCTGGAAACACACACATGACCCACGCCATAACCCTCCACCGGTACCCACGGTGCACAGGGCCTACAAGACATATGCCGGCCCAACATATACACCTACAAGGAATACACCAACACAATGATGTGCCAAAATAACGGTCTCCACCAGCCGGGTAACCCTGACAACATCCAACAACCAGGTAGACAGCAAGAGGGCCTATCAGGGGCGTTCAACATTCGGGTAGAAAGGAAGTGTGTATCGAAAGAGCCAACACAAAAAGAGAGATCGATGGCCCCCGCGAGCTAGCTAACCACAACAGCGTGTACTGACTGTTACACGGTGCGCGGTTGGCATGGGGAAGGCCTATGCTAGGTGAGCATGTATGTATGCTTGATACCGGTCTCATGGTTGTCTACTCTCTCTCTTTATATGCTGGCTCCTTTGATGCTCACTATCTTTTAACCCGGCTTTTAGAAAGTGGTCGTCATATACCGCTGGTTGCGGCGAACGGAGCGCCGTACTCGTCTTATCTCTCTTTGTTGGTTCCTCTGATCATACCTTCCTAGCTACACACCTATTAAATGGCTCTCGCATCACAATTATGTGTAATTATATGTTGCCTCTGTAATTCATTATATAGATCATCCTAACCTATGAAAAAGATATACCCAATATATTCAACATCAAAGCGACATCCTTACCCTGGACAACGTTTTACAAAGGACACGGCCGGATCCATGTTGTCCCTGCCTCACAAAGAGTCAAAGCAATAGCATGACAGCTAGAATGCAACTCCAACAAATCACAAGTCGAAAACTGAGCCCCCCTCATGACAGTGACTGAATGTGACCTCTCCAGATCCCAAAGGGTTGCTACAAGAGGCAAACAAGGGATCCCAATGCTCCTGTAACAAGGTTTTTTGAGGTTACTACTTCGCGGCCCCCGCGTCGCTCCGCTTGGGGCGACTCGGGTGGCGACGAACCCTAGCCGCCGAACCTCCCCTCCCGCCTCCCCCCTCCCCCCTCGCCGCCGCCCGAGGAGACCTCCGGCGCCGCCCGCGGGGTCGTCAAGGACGGCGGCGGCGAGGTTTTGCTGCTCCCGACCGGAGGGCTCCGGACGCCGAGGCGGCGGCCTCGGGTGGCGAGCCGGCGCTGTCTCCCTGCAAGCGGCGTCGCAGGTGGTGGCCCTCCGTTTCCTTGGCCGCGAGGGTGGCGAGGGACGGCGGGAGCTATCGCCGGTCGCAGCGGATGCTGCGCCCTCCTCGTCCGCGGCTGGATCTGAAGGCGGCCTCCCTCCCCCACGCAGCACTTTGCCCCTCCGGATCTGGTCGTCAGTGGCCTCTGGCCGCCGGATCCGTCGTTGGGCTGCCCGGAGATGCGGACCGAATCGGGAGAAATCCTTGGTTGGGGTGCTCTAGCCACGACGGCGGCGACACCGGCCGGTGCCGTTCCCCTCCTTGGAGGCACCATCGAGGTTCGTGCCCTCTCCCTCCCGCTCCATGCCAGGGAGAAATCTCATGTCTTGCCGAGACAGGTCGACAACGGTGCAGCGTGCGCCGCCTCCTTCTTGAAGGTGCCGGCTTGGGCAAGGTGGGAGTGTGCTGTGGTGCAGGGTGGTGGTTGCTGGGTGGCTGCGTCTTCGGCGAGGGATTTGGAGCATGATGCTTTGTCTCTGAATTAGTGTCGGTCTGTTGTCCTCTCGTTTGGCCGTTGGCCGATCTGTGCTTGCTTGCTCAACGTCTCTGCCTTGGGCAGGGAGGGGATAGGGATCCTCTCCTTTGTATTGGCAGCAACCAGATGCGGTTGCAAGGTCACGGAGCTGATTCTGCGGGTTGATCTGATTCCAGTTATGGATGCTCCATTTTCTCCTTGTTGTTTGTTTGTTCAGTGACAGCTCCCTTGTGCAGTTTTTCCTCTTCATGCTTGTATCAGTGGGCTGCGGTGTGGACTTCTGGTACCCTTCGTGCAGCGGCGTGTCGAGCTGAGTATCTCCCTTGGTGCCCAGAATCATGCCCTTTCCTTGCTCTAGGGAGGGCAATTCCATCTTCCGGCGGTCCGGCGCCTTTCGAGCCAAGGCGAGGGGCAGGGGTCCCCTCCGGATTTGGAGAGGAGCAGCATGGTTTCGATGTACACCTTCCAGGGTAGATGAGGGCTCGGTCCATCGACGTTGGGCAATGGCTCCGCCCGAAGTTCCCCTCTGTTTGTCCTACTGACTAAAGTTCACTTGAAGGACTCCATTGACTACATGCTAGTGCTTATTCTGTTTACTTCTATAGGGCGTGTAGTCTTTGGTGCTTGTAAGCTGCTTCGGCATCACCGTGTACCTGCAGTTTATTTTCTTTTTTGTGTTCAGTTGGTTGTTTTGGTGGCCTTGTGTAATCTCTGGCCGGTTGTTGGCTTTGTTAATTCAAAGTTGGGCTCTTCTTGAACCTTCGTTCTAAAAAAAAGGGCTGCTACAAAAGCCCGACCATGACTATGTTGGCCCACTGGGCCAGCCCAAGAGTGCATCACTGACTCCACATACAAAACTAAGAATCCCACCCAAATTAGGTTAAATCAAGACCTATCTTAT
>NC_041389.1:59523378-59532879 GCF_002162155.2 Triticum dicoccoides | reverse complement strand
TTGACATGAATTTCTTATATGCCTACACGTTAGTTATAGTTGTCCTCACTTATCGACAACATTTGTTTTCTGCCTCATGGGCACAACGGGTTTTTCTAGTTCCCATTATACGCTAGTCTGTAAGCACTTTTTAGCAAAATCAATCTTCATTCTTCTCATAGCGCCAAACAATTAAAGTTTCCCCTTACAAAGATGGGATACGTAAACCAAAAGCATCATGGCCCACTTGCCAAGTTGGTACCTATTGAAGCTGAGAGACAGCATCTATTTATTGTTACAATTGGCATGGTGCACATATCAATCTAATTATAAACTAACATGAAAATATGACAATGAACTTTTTGTACAACAAGCTACGAAGTGTTCTGACAAAGCCGTACAAGAGATCAAGGATGCTTTTGCTGAAAATAACAAGTTCCACTTTTTGGTGCACTATCGAATTGCTGACAAGAAGGTACGCGACTGAACCTCAAGTTTCAGTATTCTTGTGTCCTTGCTATTTCAGAAACTTTGCATGTTATTTTACATGTCTTTGTTGTCTGTAGGACCGGAAACTAGTTACTACATTCTCTAACAATACGTAGCGTACGTGTTACGTGTATACAAGATGACAGGACACGTTCCCTATGCAGTGAAAAGAAAATGACTGCGTTTGCCTTAGTCTTCGTCATCACCTGATACAAGATGACAGAACACGTAGCATACGTGTACGTGTATATATTGTTATTGTCCCATGTCAGCTGCATGCGGCCGAATATGTACAAAGCCCTCCCATGCACTACACCCAGACAGCACCTGCATTACGAAGCAGCGGGACGAGCTTGCCGCCGAGATGAAGGGACATGACCTTGTCGGTGCATCCGACGAGCCTGCCGCCGATGAATACGGCGGGCACAGCAGGGTTGCGGCCGAGGAGCCGCACCAGCGCCTTCTCCATCTCCTTCCCCCTAGGGTCCTCGTCCAGTTCCACCACCGTCGGGTTCGCCCCGAGATCGCGGAGGAGGCTCGTCACCGTGTGGCACATGCAGCAGGAGCTCATGCCGAAGATCACCACCGCCCGCTGCCCCGCTAGCTTGGTCACCTGCTCCATCAAGCTTAGTGCTAATGCTAGCGAGCTCAATTAGTAGCTACAATCGCCTCAAGCTAGCTCTTCTATACGAGGCTTTGAGCTGTGCTGGCTTGCTTTGAGCTGGACATAGGGGAGCCTTGCATATATAGCCGTGGAAATGTGCACCGACAGGACGATCTTCGAGCAATTTGACCAGCAAAAGGTGATACGGGAGGGTTCGGACAAATGCCGACCTCCTTTAATTTGTGCGACACCATGTATGGGTTCAGTGTGGACTGTGGAGTATCGAATTTTTGGATGGCAATGGCGATGCGGCGACCTGATATACCAAAGGGGTACAATGAATTATATTGTGGATAAGGCATGGAGCTCTGACTTTTAGTAAATTCTCTTCTATCCCCTATTCGACATGTTAGATGAGAGAGACAAGGAGAGAGATGCTGGTGAGATCATATGGTCCTTTGCAGGTTTTTTTTCTTCCTAAAACAGTACAGATATAGATGCTCACATACACTCGTATGAAAGCACGCGCACATACTCTACCCCTATGAGCACGAGAACTTCGCCTTCCACTGAATTGATATTCCGCTTTTTATCATAGGAGTTAAATCTGGAGTTTGATCCCCAGTGGGCTAGAGCACCACCACCCTCCAAGCATAAGTTGGTTCCCGCCTTGTGTAGTCTTACACAAAATTCTATCATACTGTATAAGAGAGGGGAGAAATACTTGTAACAGTCTACAGTGGAAAGGATGTGGCTAAACCAGAGTGCCCTAACATGGCATCCATTTCCTGCGTACAGAATGCCCTTAGGGTGTTTATTAACAAAAATAAAATCCTTTGTTCATTTTTTTCTCAAATTTTTACCATGATCTAAATTTGCAGGTCTATAATATGTAAAAGTACAAAAAATTGGTGCAACATAATTATTGAAGGCATATAGCTTATTCAAAAAATTGGGCATCGGGGCTGCTTCCCTAGCCTCGATGTGGTGGCCGTGCCATCTCCTGCGGCTGCTTGGGCGGCGTGGGGGCCGGCCAGGCTGGTGGCCAGCCATTCCATCTCTTCTGCGCAGATCCAGGTCGGTTGCGCGAGGGTGCCTCCTCAGCTCGCATCCTCCTGCGGATCTGGCATCCCCTGACACACCGTACTCAATTCCACCACCTTTGGCTGCTTGGGCGCTCTGGTGTTGGTCCTACGGGGTGCTTGGTAGTCATCATTTCAGGAGGTAGGTTGCCTCTGGGCGGTGGTGCGGGTGATGCTACGGGTGAAAGCCCCGTGTCAGCATCGGTCGGCACCGGCGGCGACGCCCTTCAGCGTCAGATCCCTCCTTGGAAGTGTCGTTGTGTGATGCATTGGTTCCCCGCCTACTCTGTTTGTTCTCTGGGTGAAAGCCTTAGATCCAGATACTGGATCAGACGGCGGCGGCGTCCTGGACGTCGTTTTACCACCTTGGTGGCACCTATCTTCGGAGACATTGCTCCATGTTGCTTGTCTGAGGCTTGAGGTGGTGTTTGGCTGGTTTGATGTGGGTGGTCGGTGGTGGTGGTGCGGCTGGTCTGGGGTCGACGGTGGTGTGTGTCGTGCTCGAGTGCTCCTCAGTGCATCTTTGCTTGGCGGTGCCCTACGGCTACGCCATTGGCACACATGTGTTGTGGCGTCATAAGTGGGACTTTGTAAACAATTAGTGCCCTTAGATCAAGATAATACCCTACTTATTACTTGTTTGTAATGATGATCTAGCCTCGTATGAGTACTATGCTTTGTGTCTACCAAGGATTCGATTGTGAGATCGTATCGGTAACCCCTTAGATGATTCTGTCTAAGAATATCGTGGCCGTACCGATCATGAGACCCCTACCTCTCCTTATATAGGGGATGGGAGATAGAGTAACAAGAGTCCTGATTGGTTTACAAGGTAGAGCCCTAGTCCGTTTATAACTAGCCAAAGGTGGTGATACGGCCTGCATAACCAAAGGACTTCAAGTAGTGGGCTTAGGCCACCCCTTGCTTACCAGACCTTTGTCCTTCATAGCTACCTCCTGGAGGTATTGGCATCGCCAACACTAAAAACTACAAAATGTCCTTGCACATTGTAATTCTAATGTTTTGTTGATCTACAGTGTGTCAGTTATATATATAAGTTTTTGGAGAGATTAAAATTAGAAGTTTTCTTTGAAATTATGATAGTAAACTAGCATAGATCTTGATGCATGCGCCGGTGTTTAGTTATCACACAGATAGAGCCATAAAGGTACCCATGTACACCTGGGTTTAGAAGTCCACATCTTACAATTAAATATTTGAAAGAACACATGCTGCACTTTAATGACAAGAACTACATATTTTCATCACTTATTTTCACTATGAACAGTATGGTAAGATTATCGCAAAACCATGAGGACACCAATGCACCTATTGGTTGTTCAAGATACTGAAGACCCACAAGTATATGGGATCAATTATTATAGCCTTTTCGATAAGTAAGAGTGTCGAAACCAACGAGGAGCAGAAGAAAATGACAAGTGGTTTTCAGCAAGGTAATGTCTGCAATTGCTGAAACCGTAAGTAACTGAGTAGTTTGATAACAAGATAATTTGTAACGAGCAATTAATGGTAGTAGTAACAAAAGTGCAGCAAGGTAGCCCAATACTTTTGAGGCAAAGGACAGGCCAAAACGGTCTCTTATTATAAGCAAAGTGTTCTTGAGGGTACACATAAATTTCATCTAGTCACTTTCATCATGTTGGTTCGATTCGTGTTCGCTACTTTGATAATTTGGTATGTGGGTGGGCCGGTGCTTAGGTGTTGTTCTTACTCGAACAAACCTCCTACTTATGATTAACCCCTTCGCAAGCATCCGCAACTACGAGAAAAATATTAAAAATAAATTCTAACCATAGCATTAAACTTTTGGATTCAATCGGTCCCTTACGGAATACCGCATAAACTAGGATTTAAGTTTCTGTCACTCTGGCAACCCATGATCTAATAACGACTCCACAATGCATTTCCTTAGGCCCAAATATGATGAAGTGTCATGTAGTCGATGTTCACATGACACCACCAAGGGAATCACAACATACATATCGTCAAAGTATTGAACACATATCAAATTCACATGATTACTTGCAACATGATTTCTCCCATGACCTAAAGAACAAAAGTAACTACTCACAAATAATAATCATGCTCAAGATCAGAGGGGTATTAAATAGCATAACGGATCTGAACATATAATCTTCCGCCAAATAAACCATATAGTAATCCACTACAAGATGTAATCAACACTACTAGTCACCCACAAGCACCAATCTATAGTTCCGGTACAAAGATTGAACACAAGAGATGAACTAGGGTTTGAGATGAGATGGTGTTGTCGAAGATGTTGATGGTGATTGCCCTCCCCAAGATGCGAGAGTTGTTGGTGATGATGATGACGATGATTTCCCCCTCCGGGAGGAAAGGTCCCCCGGCGGAATCGCTCCATCGGAGGGCAAAAGTGCTCCTGCCCAGGTTCCGCCTTGAGATGGCGGCGCTTCATCCCAAAAGTCCTCTCCTTATTTTTTTTCTAGGTCAAAATGTCTTATGTACCAGAAGAGGGGCACCAAAGGTGGGCTGAGGTGAGCACAACCCACCAGGGCGCGCCTGGGCCGAGGTGAGTTATATCCACCTGGTGGGCTCCCTATGGTTCTTATTTGCTTCGATAATTCTCATTTATTCCATAAAAAATCCTCGTGAAGTTTCAACTCAATTGGAGTTGTGGAGAATAGATAGCCTGACGTAGCTTTTTCAGGTCCAGATTTCCAGCTGCCGAAATTCTCCCCCTTTGTGTGTACCTTACATATTATGAGAGAAAAAGCAATAAATTACTCCAAAAAGCATTATTATGCAATAAAACAAAATAAATAACAGTAGGTACACATGATGCAGAATGGACGTATCAGATTGTCCAAATGTCAAGTGAATTACCAGGGATTCGGGGGAGAGGAGCAAGCATAAGATGCAATATGTGTTACAAGATACTAGTAGGATACTGCGTGCCCATAGGGTTTGTTGTGAGAAAAAGTCAATGAAAATAATACTAATGTGAAATGTTAGAAGATAGGAAATGAGATCATGTTTCACGCCTTGTCCCAACCCTCCAAAAGGATGGCAAGATAACATATTAGAAGTGAGACCATAGGCTACCAAGAGACCGGGGCTCAGTTTATTTACCCAAAAAGGCTTTAGCCCCGCTTTGTAAATAAAGCAACCACCGAGCACAAAGTCCACAAGGTATCATTCGAAACACACACACACACACACACCCAACGCCACCGCGCGAAGGTCCAACACAAACGCATGAAGCACAACACACAACACAAGTTCAGCTGTGGGCACAGCAGAACAAGCCCAACAAAGCAACAAGGAACGCACAGACAATAAACGGCAGTGGCGTTGATGACGATGAAGAGCTAATCTGGCTCAGGCGGTGGGGGGCGGTGGAGCCATCCAGAGAGCCATCGCGCGAAGCTGGGTGATGATGGAGGTGATGGCGTCTCTCTCCCTGGGACGGCTAAGTGGCCGCCAAAGCTGCAAGTAACCAGACCATTTGAACAAAGCATCAGTAGCATGACAAAGAGGGATACGCTGAATCACAAGTTTATTCCTAACAGTCCACAGCGTCCAGGCAAGGACCCTAATGGTCAGCCACCTAATGTGGTGCAACGCGGGGGGGGTCGCCTGGAGTTCGGCAAGGAGAGCGGGGAAGTTGGTATGGTCCCAGCTTCCACCCACAATCTCACGGAAACAGCTCCATAGGAACTACACAGACATGTAGGTGAAGAAGATATGGTTCGAATCTTCTTCAGGCCCACAGAGCGGCCAACGCCCATCACCAGGGCCATTGCGCTTCAAAACCTCAACGCCAGAAGGGAGGCGGCCGCGAATCCATTGCCACAGGAAGATCCTAATTTTTAAGGGGAGGCGAATCTCCCAAATGGAGGAAAGAGCCTCATGGCCAAGCAAGGGAGCGATGGCCTGATAGAGAAATTTGGTGGAGAATTGACCGGACGGCTCGAGGCGCCACCTGGCGCGGTCATCGTCAGACCTGAGCTCCGGCTCATGGAGAGCAATACAGTCAAGCAACTCCTGCCAGTCCGCATTCTCAGCAGGACCAAAAGGCCTCCGGAACGCAAGCCGCCCTAAGTCAATAAGAGCGGTCGCCATAGAGATCTGAGGGGCAACCGCGATGGAGAACAGGTCCGAGAAGCGGGCCGCCAGGGGCGTGTCACCTTTCCAGTGATCGAACCAGAATAGTGTGGCGGTGCCGGAACCAATATCGATCGAGGTCCCGATCCGGAGGACAGGGAGGAGCTGGATGATGGATTGCCAGAACTGGGAGCCCACAGATCGCTGACAAAAGGCAGGAGGCTGGCCTCGGAGGTATTTCTGTTGAATAATGTGTAGCCACAGGCCACCATCTCCGTTGCTAATCCTCCAGAGCCACCGAGTCAGAAGGGCAATATTCATGCGTTTGGAGGACATGATCCCAAGGCCGCCCTGGTCGCGAGGGTTGCAGCTCTCAGACCACCTGACCATGTGGTATTTCTGCTTATCACCCTCGCCGGCCCAGAAGAAGCGCCCCTGAACGGTGGCAATCTCGTGATGAAGAGTCTCCGGAAGGCTGTAGAAGCTCATGATGAATAATAGGAGGCTGGAGAGGGATAAGTTAATGAGCACCGTACAGGCCGCTTTCGAGAGCCACCGACCCTGCCAGGGCTCGATCCGGTGTTGGAGCTTCCACACCGTGGGGCGCAGCTTGGCCACCGTAAGCCTGGCATCACTAATGGGTATCCCCAGATAAGTCGTGGGGAAGCACCCAAGTTGGCAGTTAAGTCGATCCGCTATGCTCTATCGCTCGTCTTGGGCGTAGCCCAAGACCATAACCTCACTCTTGTCGAAGTTGATCCTAAGGATGGACATCTGCTGGAAGCACAATAAGAGGAACTTGAGGTTCGAGATATCACTCTCAGAGCCCTCCACCATGATAATGGTGTCATCTACATATTGGAGGAGGGAGATCCTGTTGCCTCCAACAAGCTGCGAGACAATCCCCTTAATGTGTCCCGCCGCCTTGGCCTTATCGAGTATGGCCGCCAGTGCATCGACAACTATGTTGAACAGGAATAGGGAGAAGGGGTCGCCCTGGCGGACCCCACAGAACGTGGGGAAGAACAGGTCGATCTCCCCATTAATGTTCACCGCGGTGCGGCCTGAAGAGACCATCTGCATTACTCTGGTCACCCACCTATCGTTGAAGCCCTTCCGAAGCAAACATTCCCTAAGGAAGGTCCAGCTGACCGTGTTATAAGCCTTGTGGAAGTCCAGTTTCAAGAAGACTGCCTTGAGGTGTTTGGAGTGCACCTCATGGAGAGCTTCGTGGAACACTAGGACTCCATCAAGGATATAGCGGCCCTAGATGAAGGCCGACTGATCAGGGTGAGTGATCCGGTCAGCTATAGGGGCCACCCTAATGGCGTACCCCTTGGCGAGGATGCGGAAGATGACGTTAATCACTGTGATTGGCCGAAATTGCCGGATGTCCGAGGCTCTCGTCACCTTAGGGATGAGAGTGATTACCCCATAATTTAGTCGGCCGATGTCAATGGTCCCAGCCATGAACTCGTCGAATAGGGCCATCACCTCAAGTTTGATCACCTCCCAGAAGGTCTGGAAGAACTTCACTGGGAGGCCATCCGGGCCTGGAGCCGAGGAGGGGTTCATGCCCTTAATAGCCGCCCAAACTTCCTCCTCCGAGAACGGGGCCGTGAGGGCCGCGTTATCCGCAGGCGAGACGCGGCAGTGGGCAGGCCAAATGTCGTGCGCAAGGGCAAGACCTCCCCGAGGGGAGGCAGAGAATAGGTCTCTGTAGAAGCCATCAACATGCGCCCGGATGTCCTTCGGCCGCTGAAGGACGATCGGACCATCTCACAGGAGGGGGATGGAATTGCGGCGCCTACGGCCATTAGCAATAGCCTGGAAGTAGGCAGTATTGGTGTCCCCCTTGAGGACCCAATTCTGCGTACCTCGCAAGCGCCAGTAGGCCTCCTCGTCAATGTAGATGACCGTGAGCTGATCTTCCAAGTCGTATCTAAGCATCCATTCGTCTGCCAAAAGACCAGCGGCGTCAGCCCACAGGTCGAGTGCCTGGATGCCCTCAAGGAGAGCCTTCTTCTGGTCACGAATGTCCCGACCCACGTTTACACCCCCACCCTTTCATGAATTGCCGCAACCTCTTGGCGCAGAAATGCCAAGAATCGACGGCCAACAGGGCCCTATGGGGGGCGTCCCTCGCCTCACGCCACCTGGCGACCACCGCGGTGGTGAAGCCTGGTTGACGCAACCAGAAGGTCTCAAAACGGAAGTGTGGCGGCAGAGGGGGGCGCTCATTCTCCGAACAGAGGAGAAGGGGAACGTGGTCGGAACCAATCCGCGTAATCGCCTGCAGCGATGCTAGGGGACACCGAATGTCCCACTCAGGGGAGGCGAAAACTTGATCGAGGACCGAGCAAGTCGGATCAACTTGGCAGTTAGTCCAAGTGAACCTGGCCCCGACACGACCGAGTTCCCGCAGCCCTATATCAGCGATGCAATTTTTCAAGGACACCGTAGACGTATCAGTATCATAGAAGAGCAATGCTAGGATGGCTACATCATCATTTTACAAGCAACACCACGAACCCACATGCCAAAACTCCTCATGTCGACTACTAGCTATTTGTAACCTATCCACCCTACTAGATACAAACCCATATCTCCACGAAAAAATTGGCATCCTCTAGCTTTGGCCTTCCTCAACCACCTGCTCGAACACCTTGCCAGCCGAGGGCGTCGGCCTATTGAAGATAAAATCATTGTGGTGTTTCCATATCGCCCACGCCACAAGCGCCACTACCATCCATGAAGGAAATATGCCCTAGAGGCAATAATAAAATTGTTATTTTATATTTCTATGACACCCGGGTAATCAAGCTACAGTAACCCTCTGGTAATGATGCCATGTCACCACGATTATCGTTGTTAATCTCGTGTTAGTTCGAAACCGTTTCAAATTCAAATTCAAAATCTAGTCAAACGGTAAAAGTTTTGAAAAGTCAATGTTCAAAGTGTAGCAAATAAATCATAGATGATTATGGTGGTGGATCCAAATTAACATACAATGTTTAAGTGCATTAGATAATAGGAACAGTCGCTGAAACAATAATTTAAACGTCTCTTAAATAATTAAATTATTAAAAAGTACTTTTTATAACTACAAGAATAATTGTGGCAGTGGTATAAATACTATTAGTAATTTAGGTGCTAACTATATGTTTTACAAAACTAAAACAATTAGCCACCTCCCCCGAACCCTAACCCTCACCCGATCCCCACTTTCCCCCCCCCCCA
>NC_041389.1:59515370-59522654 GCF_002162155.2 Triticum dicoccoides | reverse complement strand
CCTGTCGATCTGGGCGCTCGCCCAGTCGGGCGCCGACGCCCAGCGCCCGCACCCACGACAGCCGCAGCGCCCGCAAACCCACTAGGCCCCCTGGGCCAATGACAAGGGGCCCCCACCCCCTGAATGAATTTATAAAAATAAAAATAAAAATAAAAATAATTAATTAATTAATTAGAGAAATAATTAACTTAATTAATTTTGTTTAATTAAACTAAACAACTAACTACGCTAATTAAACATTAGTGGTCTAATTAACCGGTTAGTTAATTAGTATGACAGTGGGGCCCACACCTAATTAATTCTGATTAGATTATATTAAATTTGGATAATTAACATGTGTCTCTGACCAGTGGGACCCACTGGTCAGGTTGACCAGTCAACTCTGTTGACTGCTGATGTCAGCATGACATCATGCTGATGTCATTAAATCATTTTCGAATTAATTAGATAATTAATTAAATCCCAGAAATTAATAAAATCTTTAGCAAATCATATCTTTTAATCCGTAACTCGGATTAAAATATTTTCAACATGAAAGTTGCTCAGAACGACGAGACATATTCGGATACGCAGTCCGTTCATCCGCCACACACCCCTAACCTATCGAACTCGCAACTTTCCCCCTCCGGCTCCTCTGCCCGAAAACACGAAACACCGGGGATATTTTCCCGGATGTTTCCCCCCTTAACCGGTATCACCTCATACCACGTTAGGGCACGCCTAGCATCGTTACTTGTCTTGTCATGCATCGATATGCATCTGTTTACATGGTATTCATTGTTTCTTCCCTCTCTTCTCTCCGGTAGACTACGAGACCGACGCTGCTGCTGCCCAGTTCGACTACAGAGTTGACGACCCCTCTCTCTTGCCAGAGCAACCAGGCAAGCCCCCCCTTTGATCACCAGATATCGCCTACTCTTCTCTATACTGCTTGCATTAGAGTAGTGTAGCATGTTACTGCTTTCAGTTAATCCTATACTACTGCATAGCCTGTCCTTGCTACTACTGTTATTACCTTTACCTACTATCCTACTGCTTAGTATAGGATGCTAGTGTTCCATCAGTGACCCTACACTCTTGTCCGTCTGCCATGCTATACTATTGGGTTGTGATCACTTCGGGAGGTGATCACGGGCATATACTATGTACTTTACACTATTACATTACCTGTGATACTGTTCAGAGATGGGGGCTGAAAGGACAGGTGGCTCCATCCCGGTAGAGGTGGGCCTGGGTTCCCGACGGCCCCCGACTGTTACTTTGTGGCGGAGCGACAGGGCAGGTTGAGACTACATGGGTGAGAGGTGGGCCTGGCCCTGTTCGGCGTCCGCGGATACTTAACACGCTTAACGAGATCTTGGTATTTGATCTGAGTTGGGTCGTTGACCTTATACGCACTAACCATCTACGTGGGAGTAGTTATGGGTATCCCGGCGTCGTGGTATCAGCCGAAGCACTTCAGACGTCAGCGACGGAGCGGCGCGCGCCGGATTGGACTGGAACGCCTGCTAGGCTAGGTCTGCTTCCGGCCGCACTCGCAACGTGCAGGTGTGCTATGGGCGATGGGCCCAGACCCCTGTGCGCTTAGGTTTAGACCGGCGTGCTAGCCTCTCTGTTCTGCCTAGGTGGGGTTGGGACGTGTTGATCTTCCGAGGCCAGGCATGACCCAGGAAAGTGTGTCCGGCCAAATGGGATCGAGCGTGTTGGGTTATGTGGTGCACCCCTGCAGGGAAGTTAAATCTATTCGAATAGCCGTGATCTTCGGTAACAGGACGACTTGGAGTTGTACCTTGACCTTATGACAACTAGAACCGGATACTTAATAAAACACACCCTTCCAAGTGCCAGATACAACCGGGTGGTCGCTCTCTCTCAGGGTTACGAGGAGGGGATCGCCGGGTAGGATTATTGCTATGTGAGGTTACTTGGAGGACTTTAACCTACCCTTTTCTACCTGTTGCAAGACGGAGGTGACCAGAAGCGTAGTCTTCGATAAGACTAGCTATCCCCCTATTATTCTGGCATTCTGCAGTTCAGTCCACTGATATGGCCCTTTACACATATATCCATGCATATGTAGTGTAGCTCCTTGCTTGCGAGTACTTTGGATGAGTACTCACGGTTGCCTTGTTCCCCCTTTTTCCCCTTTCTTTACCCGATTGCTGCAACCAGGCGATGGAGCCCAGGAGCCAGACGCCACCGTCGATGACGACTACTACACTGGAGGCGCCTACTACATGCAGCCCGCGGACGACGACCAGGAGTAGTTAGGTGGATCCCAGGCAGGAGGCCTGCGCCTCTTTCGATCGGTATCCCAGTTTGTGCTAGCTATCTTGTGGCAACTTGTTTAACTTATGTCTGTACTCAGATATTGTTGCTTCCGCTGACTCGTCTATGATCGAGCACTTGTATTCGAGCCCTCGAGGCCCCTGGCTTGTATTATGATGCTTGTATGACTTATTTATGTGTTAGAGTTGTGTTGTGATATCTTCCCGTGAGTTCCTGATCTTGATCGTACACATTTGCGTGCATGATTAGTGTACGATTGAATCGGGGGCGTCACAAATTGGTATCAGAGCCGACTGCCTGTAGGAATCCCCTTCCCAACTCCTTGGCCGAAGTCGAGTCTAGACATTACAAAACTTTTACTAACATGGCTGTGTGCCTTACGGGCCCACGTTGCCATTGGGTGGTACTAGGATCTTTTACTCCTCGACCTTTACTCTGGGATTCTGAACTCTCTTCTATTCGGGTTAAACGATTTTTGCTAAAAATCTAACATTAGGATCTCGTTGTCACTTTCACCCCGGAGAGCCCCTAATTATTGATGATCGTCTGCTGCACCAGAAGACCCCGAAGATACTCTCCGCTGTTAACCCGAGAACTTGTGTTCATCGCGTTTGCAATTCCCCTTCCACCGTCAACCCTTATGGATAACTACTTGAAGTTATTCTTACATTCATCCCCAGTTGGTCTTGTTATTACAAGATACCCCGAAACACTCGTCGTTGTTTCGATAATCCTTTGAGCTTACTGCCTCGCTGTTCATTGACACCTGAATACCCCTCCGGTTAATTCTCGCACTTGTTGAGTATCCGCTCATCCCCCCAGTTGTTCATGTGTTACACAAAAGTCTTCGAAATACCATTCGACATTCCGAAAATCCTCAGCAACCTATTGCTCTGGAATTTCTTGTTTGCTTTCATTATGATTAATCCCATAAGTATAGTATTCATATTGGCATCCTTCGTCACCATCATTTTTGAGTCTGTTCATTGAATATGTTGTGAATATTCACAATCATCAGTCGAGTCCTAGGATTATCTTTCCGGCTCAGACGTCATTTTGAACATGAGCTGGTTCTCGACCAAACTATCTGTCGTCGATTGTTGCTCTGGTATATTCAATAGATCCATCCTTGATCAGAACGTCTGCTTCTGATCCCTTGTTTTGGAAATCATAATTCCTTTGCATTTAAGCTTTGAATTATCCAGATGATTCCATAACCCGTTGCATTCGCATTCTTTCTTCCTCTGATTGGGTATCAATACTCACCTCAGCTCCACTGTGGATCGCCTTATCCACTATTGGATTATTATATCCGACAGTGTCCTTCATAATTAATCACCTTGTGAGTCCTTCTCTGATACATAATGCCTTTGTTAAATTGTATCCTTTCCTTTTGTCATCCATGCTCTGCTTTCGAGCTGGTGATACTTACTCTTGAAGCTTATGGTATATGTTCGCAAGAAGCCCCGATGGGATTGAACCAACGCCTTCCCTCATCGGTGTGAACCCGAAAGATTTCACGAGTCATACTTATCTGGTATTGCACCAGGTAAAACCTTCAACAACTAATGTCATCTTCGAAATACGAGAGGTGAATGGAAGATTATGCATTGAGGAAGTGGGAGTCGACCTTGAACTTTGTGTTCATGCCCATGGACGCGATGTATATCCTATCATGGAAGCTTCTTGTAATAATAACTATTTCCTTGATAACTAACATATGGTATCTGTGAATTGATCCCTTGCAACCGTGGTTCCGACCATGATTGTTCTTCTTTGATTCCATTTCTCGGACAAGTTAAAACAATTGTCTTCTATGGATCAATACACCAGTCCAACCTTTACTTTGATCTTGTGTCGAGTATTACCCTCCTGGTATCTCGAGATTATCATGGAACTGCGTAACTTCTTATGAGTTCTTCATCAAGTGCTACCTTCCCACTGATTCCAATTTTTCACGGGCTCTGAGTTATTAAACACTCAAAGACACCGATAACTGAACCAAGTCCGCACTATGGTTCAACAACTCTTCAGTGATCTTCGTTAAGTACGAGTTTGTACCCGATCATGTCATTCCTAGCCTGCTCTGCTATATCTATTCGTGTTGATTTTAACTGTGCTACCTGGTCCTTCTTCTCGGAGCACAATTTTTGACGATGAGCTAAGCTTACGTCAGTTTTCCTCATCATGTCATTTTGCCTTGAACAACAAACTTGGTTTGGAGTTTATGACGTACCCGTGACTCTAATAACCTTTCGCTTCATCATTCCTTTGACTTGAGGTCATGGTCGATCGATTACACCTTCATGAAATCTCTAGACAAAGGTGTCGTGATCATCAACATTCTGGGGTCCTTCCAAGATATCTATCGAATTCTTGATGAGAAACAACATCCTTTGCCCTCGATGGTTTGGGTTATCATCCACAACATTATTGCATTCCCTCCAACACAAAATTTGTTCCTGTTTTGTGTTGATCCTTGAGTTCCTTTCTATCCTACTTATGTTATGACTCTACCGTGGAGTATTACCATCTTTGATGTCAAGAATGTTGTGAGGATTGCTCCACCTCTTCAGAATTCTTGCTATAATGATACTTCTCACCATCATCATTCTTTCTTGGTCCTCGTGTTGATTTCAACCGGGGTACCCACAAGTGAACGGTGTTGTTTGGATTCTGCCCTCCTAGTAACCCTCTTAATGGTCGACCATTCATTCTTAGACTATTAATTATTGAATCACCATTCCGACATTGGTCGTGCAACCCAACCCATATTTTGGGCGCACCTTTCAATCAATGTTTAATTGTGTATGTCTCCCTCGAGCTTACTTCCTTATATCATTTGATATGACAAATGTTATCTCCTTATCCACATAATTGTGGAGATCCATCTTTTGGATACCTCGATGAGTTATCGCTGGGTCCATCAGTCACCTCCTCATCCTCTTCTTGATTTAATGATGAACTCTTGTTTCGGAACTCGCTTCCATAGTTCAATTCCCGAGAATCTTATACTGTCATCTCGACAATTTGTGTTGCACCTTTCTTCTCAGGCATCCCGAGTCTGAGTTATCTTAACACCAATCAGATCTGAATCTCGGCCAGATATGACGGTTGGAACATATTTCCATGAGATATAACATTGGCCTTTATATGACCCGGTAAGGTGATGCCATGCCCAGCACCCCTGGCCGGAGCCCTATTGTTATAGTTCCCATTTTAGCAAGGGTAGCCATTCTTCCATTAGGAAATAGTAAGGCTTATTCTATAAGCTGTTCTTGATGGATGCTTGTGTATCCAAAGTTCGACCTTTGCTTGAAGGCCATGTCAATGCTATCTCGAAGCATGTCGTTGGTACTTCGATCTTCAAAATGCTAAATTTTCTTTATCAATTAACCAAACATCATTGTATGGGTAATGTCATGAAATTTCTCTCCCCTACCTAAAGAGTTTACTACATTATATCCTGTCATGGATATCATGCTCTGCTCGTCCTTCTGAAGGATATACCTTTGAAATATGTGTTTAAACACATTTTCCTTTCCATTGTTCTGTTTAATCTGATAATCATATTTTCATTCCATTTGTGGGGTTAACGTTTCTTGTGATCTATATGATCTAAGCAGTGATATTCTCCTGCTTATGTTAACACCTCGACGCACAACTCTGTCAGTAAGACCCTGTTACTATTGTTGAAAACATTTCGGTAACCACCGATGGATAAGAACTTTGCCTATTGGTCCGCCTCATTCAACGAGCAGGAATTGGTTCTCTTCGTCTCTCGCCCTTGGTACCGATGTTGTTGCCGACAGAACTGATGGGCTATCCTCTGAAATGCCTTACTTACATGATCGTGCAAGACGTCATCGCCCTTCTTACTTTTAAAACCACATGGTGGGCCCATAACCCACAGTTCCACAGGATCAAAATCTGACTCTCCTGTACACCCCCTGTTTCCAAAGTTATTCCTCCCGCGTGGACTCGTATGTAATTCGTGAGCCACCTTCCGATGAGATCATCAATTCTGCCATCGGACACAATAATTATTCCGTGGCTTTGAAACCACTTTCACCTTCTGACTAGGCATTGAACGATTGCCTGGCTGCCTGAAACTTCTTATTGTACCTTCCAACTTTACTCTCGATGTGTTTTATTTGTTCAACTCGAGAGGTACTCATATGCTCATTCATGGGTTAATCCCAGATCATTACCCTTATAACATACTATCGTTGCCAATATGCCTCGTTACCTATTCGTAAATACGATGAAGATCCTGAAGAAAGAATGCCGACTTCATCATGATGACCTGAAGCGGAGAAATGAAAACATCAATGTACTGGACCGGTCTCTTCGAGAAGAGCAAGCCAGAATGAGAAGACCCGCTAGATTCGTTACCAAACCTTCCCCCCCTTTCACTACCTCTTAAATCTCGGGACGAGATTTCTTGTAGTGGAGGAGAATTGTGACGCCCGGGTAATCAAGCTACAGTAACCCTCTGGTAATGATGCCATGTCACCACGATTACCGTTGTTAATCTCGTGTTAGTTCGAAACCGTTTCAAATTCAAATTCAAAATCTAGTCAAACGGTAAAAGTTTTGAAAAGTCAAATCTAAAATGTTCAAAGTGTAGCAAATAAATCATAGATGATTATGGTGGTGGATCCAAATTAACGTACAATGTTTAAGTGCATTAGATAATAGGAACAGTCGCTGAAACAATAATCTAAACGTCTCTTAAATAATTAAATTATTAAAAACTACTTTTTATAACTACAAGAATAATTGTGGCAGTGGTATAAATACTATTAGTAATTTAGGTGCTAACTATATGTTTTACAAAACTAAAACAATTAGGGTAATAAAATTAAAACAGAAAAAAAAAAGCACCCCCCCCCCCGCTGGGCCTACCAGCCCAGCTAGCCAGCCGGCCGGCCCAGCCGGCCACTTCGCCTCTGGCCTACGAGGCCACCTCCCCCGAACCCTAACCCTCACCCG
>NC_041389.1:59479918-59514880 GCF_002162155.2 Triticum dicoccoides | reverse complement strand
CCCGCCTGCTCCCGCATGCTCTGACCGCCCGCTCTCCTCTTCTCGCGCGCGGCCTTGCCGCGCTGAACGCCGTCTCCGCCTCCCGTGGCGCCGCCCTCCGTTCCCTTGGCCGGCATCGTGGCCGCCGGCGGCCACGCCCGTGGCTGCCCCCCCTGCCTATCGATCTGGGCGCTCGCCCAGTCGGGCGCCGACGCCCAGCGCCCGCACCCACGACAGCCGCAGCGCCCGCAAACCCACTAGGCCCCCTGGGCCAATGACAAGGGGCCCCCACCCCCTGAATGAATTTATAAAAATAAAAATAAAAATAAAAATAATTAATTAATTAATTAGGGAAATAATTAACTTAATTAATTTTGTTTAATTAAACTAAACAACTAACTAGGCTAATTAAACATTAGTTGTCTAATTAACCGGTTAGTTAATTAGTATGACAGTGGGGCCCACCCCTAATTAATTCTGATTAGATTATATTAAATTTGGATAATTAACATGTGTCTCTGACCAGTGGGACCCACTGGTCAGGTTGACCAGTCAACTCTGTTGACTGCTGATGTCAGCATGACATCATGCTGATGTCATTAAATCATTTTCAAATTAATTAGATAATTAATTAAATCCCAGAAATTAATAAAATCTTTAGCAAATCATATCTTTTAATCCGTAACTCGGATTAAAATATTTTCAACATGAAAGTTGCTCAGAACGACGAGACGTATCCGGATACGCAGTCCGTTCATCCGCCAGACACCCCTAACCTATCGAACTCGCAACTTTCCCCCTCCGGCTCCTCTGCCCGAAAACACGAAACACCGGGGATATTTTCCCGGATGTTTCCCCCCTTAACCAGTATCACCTCATACCACGTTAGGGCACGCCTAGCATCGTTACTTGTCTTGTCATGCATCAATATGCATCTGTTTACATGGTATTCATTGTTTCTTCCCCCTCTTCTCTCCGGTAGACTACGAGACCGACGCTGCTGCTGCCCAGTTCGACTACGGAGTTGATGACCCCTCTCTCTTGCCAGAGCAACCAGGCAAGCCCCCCCTTTGATCACCAGATATCGCCTACTCTTCTCTATACTGCTTGCATTAGAGTAGTGTAGCATGTTACTACTTTCAGTTAATCCTATACTGCTGCATAGCCTGTCCTTGCTACTACTGTTGTTACCTTTACCTGCTATCCTACTGCTTAGTATAGGATGCTAGTGTTCCATCAGTGACCCTACACTCTTGTCCGTCTGCCATGCTATACTATTGGGCTGTGATCACTTCGGGACGTGATCACGGGCATATACTATGTACTTTACACTATTACATTACATGTGATACTGTTCGGAGATGGGGGCTGAAAGGACAGGTGGCTCCATCCCGGTAGAGGTGGACCTGGGTTCCCGACGGCCCCCGACTGTTACTTTGTGGCGGAGCGACAGGGCAGGTTGAGACTACATGGGTGAGAGGTGGGCCTGACCCTGTTCGGCGTCCGCGGATACTTAACACGCTTAACAAGATCTTGGTATTTGATCTGAGTTGGGTCGTTGACCTTATACGCACTAACCATCTACGTGGGAGTAGTTATGGGTATCCCGGCGTCGTGGTATCAGCCGAAGCACTTCAGACATCAGCGACGGAGCGGCGCGCGCCGGATTGGACTGGAACGCCTGCTAGGCTAGGTCTGCTTCCGGCCGCCCTCGCAACGTCCAGGTGTGCTATGGGCGATGGGCCCAGACCCCTGTGCGCTTAGGTTTAGACCGGCGTGCTGGCCTCTCTGTTGTGCCTAGGTGGGGCTGCGACGTGTTGATCTTCCGAGGCCGGGCATGACCCAGGAAAGTGTGTCCGGCCAAATGGGATCGAGCATGTTGGGTTATGTGGTGCACCTCTGCAGGGAAGTTAAATCTATTCGAATAGCCGTGATCTTCGGTAACAGGACGACTTGGAGTTGTACCTTGACCTTATGACAACTAGAACCGGATACTTAATAAAACACACCCTTCCAAGTGCCAGATACAACCCGGTGGTCGCTCTCTCTCAGGGTTACGAGGAGGGGATCGCCGGGTAGGATTATTGCTATGTGAGGTTACTTGGAGGACTTCAACCTACCCTTTTCTACCTGTTGCAAGACGGAGGTGACCAGAAGCGTAGTCTTCGATAAGACTAGCTATCCCCCTATTATTCTGGCATTCTGCAGTTCAGTCCACTGATATGGCCCTTTACTCATATATCCATGCATATGTAGTGTAGCTCCTTGCTTGCGAGTACTTTGGATGAGTATTCACGGTTGCCTTGTTCCCCCTTTTCCCCCTTTCTTTACCCGATTGCTGCAACCAGACGATGGAGCCCAGGAGCCAGATGCCACCGTCGATGACGACTACTACACTAGAGGTGCCTACTACGTGCAGCCCGCGGACGACGACCAGGAGTTGTTAGGAGGATCCCAGGCAGGAGGCATGTGCCTCTTTCGATCGGTATCCCAGTTTGTGCTAGCCATCTTATGGCAACTTGTTTAACTTATGTTTGTACTCAGATATTGTTGCTTCCGCTGACTCGTCTATGATCGAGCACTTGTATTCGAGCCCTCGAGGCCCCTGGCTTGTATTATGATGCTTGTATGACTTATTTATGTCTTAGAGTTGTGTTGTGATATCTTCCCGTGAGTCCCTGATCTTGATCGTACACATTTGCGTGCATGATTAGTGTACGATTGAATCGGTCACAATTTCCTTATATCATGATAAATGTTTATTATTCATGCTAGAATTGTATTAACCGAAAAGTTGGTACATGTTGGATACATAGACAAAATACCATGTCCCTCATAAGCATCTACTAGACCAGATCGTTAGTCAAAGATGATTAAGTTTCCTAACCATAGACATGTGTTGTAATTTGATGAACGGGATCACATCATTAGGAGAATGATGTGATGGAAAAGACCCATCCATTAGCATAGCATATTGATCGTTCAGTTTTATTGCTATTGCTTTCTTCATGTCAAATATATATTCCTTCGACTATGAGATTATGCAACTCCCGGATACCGGAGGAATGCCTTGTGTGCTATCAAACGTCACAACGTAACTGGGTGATTATAAAGATGCTCTACATGTATCTCCGAAGGTGTTTGTTGGGTTGGCATAGATCGAGATTAGGATTTATCACTCCGAGTATCGGGGGGTATCTCTGGGCCCTCTTGCTAATACTCATCATAAGAAGCCTTGCAAGCAAAGTGACTAATGAGTTAGTTGCAGGATGATGTATTACAGAACAAGTAAAGAGACTTGTCGGTAACGAGATTGAACTAGGTATGAAGATGCCGATCAAATCTCGGGCAAGTAACATACCGATGGACAAAGGGAATCACGTATGTTGTCATAACAGTTCGACCGATAAAGATCTTCGTAGAATATGTGGGAGCCAATATGAGCATCCAGGTTCTTCTATCGCTTATTGACCGGATAGGTGTCCCGGTCATGTCTACATAGTTCTTGAACACGTAGGGTCCGCACGCTGAACGTTCGTTGACGATATAGTATTATATGAGTTATGTGATTTGGTGATCGAATGTTGTTCGGAGTCCAGGATGTGATCACGGACATGACAAGGAGTCTCGAAATTGGTTGAGAGGTAAAGATTGATATATATATATATATATATATATATATATATATATATATATATATATATATATATATATAAACACTATTCTGATCACGGGATCAGAATAATATTCTGATCACAACCTGACCTGCCCCGCTAGTAGTACATTGAACTTTCCTATGAACTAGGTTGAATGTCCGCCAACATTGTCAAAATGGGGCTTGCGATATACCGCTAGAAAGCTATGGACACCAATATCATGACCCAACTTAAATTTTTGGCAAAATATAAGCGGTTTAAGAGCAGTTTTGAAAATCATTTTTTCTTCACGCAAAAAATGTGAATCGTATTTTCGATCGCACTTCTAAACCGTTTATCGGAATGAGGCATATAATATGACGTTCGAAAGCTGCTGCAAAACCGCTCCTTCCACATGTTAAAAGTTTCTCTAATTCCCTATGGTTAAAGAGTAATTTGAAAAAAACGTAAAATTTCGTAAACCGAACAGCTGAGTTCGTTTTTTCGATGTCAATTCTAAACGGCTAATCCAATGAGGCATATGATATGGCGTTGGAAATCTTATGAAAATGCGCTACTTTTTCATCTTGAAAGTTTTTTTCCTAATTTTGAATGGTTTAAGAGTAATTTTGAAAATGGTTCAAGTCCTACCGAGTCCGTATTTTTGAGCTAATTTTTTAACCCTGCGCCTGAATGCAGCAAATGATATGGCGTTGGAAAGCTTGAACAAATGCGAAACTTTTTGGTATGTATTGTTTCTCCTAATTCTTTACGGTTTTAAGTCAGTTTTGAAAATGGCAAAAAACGTATTTTCGCCGTAATTTCTACAAACTTTATCGTAATTGGGAAAATAATATACCGTTGAAAAGCTACGGAAAATGCTAAAGTTTTTTATATTGATGGTTTTCTCTGATTCTTAGCCGTTTTCAAGTAATTTCGAAAACAGTGGTATCATTCATTCTGCCTCTATCACGAAACAGATTCTTCGGAAATGCACCGCATGAAGAACCTGAACTTCTCGGTGCGTGTACCTGAACTTCATTATGTTTTTCACGTGATTTTTTTGCTCGTAGGTCTCCATCCACTGCTCATAACTCTCCATCCATTCACCGGAATTGAGCAAGTGATATACCGGTGGAAAGCTGCTGTAAGCACATAACTTTCCCGTGTTGATCGTTTTTTCATACTCGCGATGGTTTTAAAAGTTTTTCATCTGAAATTCATTCAGCGTAGTAGTTGAACTTCATGCTGTTTTCACGTTGAACTTCTGTGGCGTATTTTCGTTTGTAATTTTCTCATCCATTTCGTTAGTGCTACACAAATGATATTCCTTTTGTACAAACCCCTCTCACAATAATTTTTTTAACTTTCTCTGACCGAGGACTTGAACTTACACAAATGATATTCCCTGTCGTTTTGAAGTAATTAGAGAAATGACGAGATCATGATTTTTGCCTTCATTGCGAATGGAAATGCACTGCGTGAAGTAATTAAACTTCTCGGGCATGTCTGTTTGAACCTCACTCTGTTTTTGACAAGCTGTTTTTTGCACTACGTGAAGTAATTGAACTTCTGGGGCATCTCTGTTTGAACTTCACCCTATTTCACTTTTTTGTATTTTTTTCTTATATGAAATACACACCATGTAGTACGTGAACTTCCAGCTGTTATCACTTTGAACTTCTCTCTGGTTTGAGAGAATTATTTTAAAACACAAAAAAACAACATATTTTTTATGTATTTTGGACATCTACATACACGGTGAATCTCTCTCACAAGAATTTTTGAACTTTACCTTGCCGAGCACTTGAACTTCTAGCAACCATTTTTAGGTTTATGAGAATGTTTTCAAAAGTGCAAAAAATGGCGTTGTGCTTTTTATTTTTTTGAAAAGGTAAATCCTAGGTTTTAATAAACTCCAAAATTCTGTGTTATTTTAATTTGAACTTCACCTTTTTATATTTTGAGTAAAGAATTGTATTCGATTTTTATACGGAAAAAATTGAACATCGAAATATAAGGTGAGCTTCTCTCGTAAGAATATTTGAACTTCCCCAGACAGAGCACTTGAACTTCTTTTAACAAACCTTTTAAGCTTTTAATTTTCTATACCTTTGTTTTCATTTGAAATGCATTCCTTGTAGGACTTGAACTTCTCGTTGTTTTTACTATGAACTTCTGTTGTCTTTTTGTGAATTTTTTTGAACCTCTTTGTGTATTATTAGAAATGGCAAAAAATAGAGTTCTTTAGTAAATGTCAAACTTCTTCGTTATTTCGAATTGAACTTCTTGGTTTATTCGGTAGTAATGGAAAAAATCAAGTTGTTGTAATAAATATCGAACTACTCCGTTTTCTGAAATTGAACTTCTTGGTTTATTTTTTAGTAATGAGGAAAATCTGACTTTTTCATATACATTGAAGTACTCTTGTTTTTAAATTGAACTTCTTGGTTTTTAAAATTTGACTTTCTTGGTTCTGTAGTAAACATTGAACCTCCATGTTTTTGAAATTTGAACCTCTAATTTCTTTTTGGAAACATGGAAAATGCTTTTTAAAATAATTTTTGGAACTACCATGTTTTTAATTTTTTTGCACTTCTTTGTTTTTAAAAAAGAGAGATGAATCCTTTTTTTACAAACATTGAATTGCTTTGTTTATTTTTATTTGAACTTTTAGGTTTTTATTTTGCTTCGTTCACACCACATTTATCCAATTTTCTTGAGGAAAATTCCAACATGGTCTCTTTTTATTTGTTTTACAAAACTCTTGTTTCCTCTGCACTTATCTAGCTTATGTATTTGAGCTTACATACTTCTAAAACCTGAACTTCACATTTTTTTTATCATTTCATAAGTAAACTTTTCTCACACGAATGCACCTCATAAGAAAACTTTCTCTCACAAATGCACAAGAATGGATTCTTTTTTCTTACCTGAACTACCTACACGGGAAAGCCAAAGATAAGTTCTTTTTAAACACAAATGCACAAGAATGGATTCTTTTTAAACAACAATTCTTTATATCTTAATTTGAACTTCTTGGTTTTTATTTTCTAGGAACTGAAGAAATCCAAGTTTTCTTATAAACACTGAATTGCTCTGGTATCTTAATTGAACTTCTAAGTTTTTTAGAAACAGGAAAATTTTACTTTCTAAAAAACTTTTTAAATTGCACTATATTTTTAGTTTCACCTTCCCAATTTCCTAATAAATGTTGGACTTCTCCGTTATTTAAATTTGAACCTCTAGGTTTTTTAAGAAACGAGAAAATTGGACTACAAGGTCGTAACACAAGGAGTTGCAGCCGAGCGCCTTCCATTTCTACAAATTTGATCAATGAACACAATTTTGGCCTGCTAAAAATCAACACACTGGACTACGGCTATACTAATTACTCACACAGAAAAATTGATCGTAACATAAGAAAAATGTGGCCTTAATTGCAAAATGCTTTTGAGAACGGTTAGCCTTTTGTGAAGAAGAACAGAGACATAAAGAGCACGACACATACACGAACACACGAAGCACCCACACAGTGAGTGCAGACACATACAAGACACAAGACCTAGCACGGACGCAGCAACACATAAGACTATTTTTTATTTTTCAACTTTTGTTTAAGTCTACTTTGAACTTCTGAATATCCTTTTACAAGCTTGAGCCATCATATTCCAGCTGCCCAAAATACAATTATCTGAACTCTCAAGATTAATATGACAACTCTTTATGAACTTCTGCTAGTCATCCATGCGTATTTTTGCCGCCATAACGGATATGCATAGCATTTCAAACAATTATAAATGACATGATGCTCTGTAGGTATTTAAAAGCACACTCTGTGTCTACTACTAGCGAAGCTCCCCAAAGATCATTTTTCTCAAGCAGAATAGCACAAAAGCCACCAATGTTGAATGTATGACAAACCTGTCCAAGAATTATCAAAAGAAGTTGATTAGTCTCAAAAGGAAGCATACTGGGTGAGTTACTTGTCCAGAAACAAACAATAATAGAGCAAGGTAAGCCGGTCAAGTTCGTACCTACAGAGTAAAGGAGCTATATTTGTGTGATTTACTCTCTGGTTCAGAGGTAACACAATATGGTGAATGAACTGACGTACTTTTTCAGACTGAACCCAACTCTTTTGCTTTCTCAGTGGAACGCATACGCTACAAAGAAAGTGTTTTTCCACTATATGTTAACTGTAGTCAACGTCGAAACTGCCACAATTCACCGCATAGCAACAACACAGAAACACTTCAGAAATTATAGCAAAATTTGTAGCCAAATTGAGCACCCGCACCGCACAGCTGCTTGGGGGATATAGATATGTGATCACCAGTTCCACAGGTTCAGAATCACTTTATACAAGATAAAATTTGTGAAGTCACTTCACAAGAGGCACTGAATGGAGAGACCTACAGGGCCTCTACGACGGTAACATTTTTGTGTTCGACCAACTCTTGATGTTCTGACCGCGTGGGCGGCTGCACGAACGCCACCACTGTGCCCACTATTGCGTCCACTGCCAATAAGAAAGATGGCTCTTGGATCTTCAGCTAGCCAACAACCTGAACTCCAGTTCTCATCCAAACACCACGTTCAGACTTTTCACAAAGTAAACAATGTCGGTTTACCTAGGGGATTCCAGCAAACATAAAAATGTGCTCCGAAAACTCTATTACTCTCAGATTATCAATTCTCTCGCTGCCAGTTTTACTTGAACGGCCATG
The DNA here is from genome assembly GCF_002162155.2 of Triticum dicoccoides. Taxonomy (NCBI): domain Eukaryota; kingdom Viridiplantae; phylum Streptophyta; class Magnoliopsida; order Poales; family Poaceae; genus Triticum; species Triticum dicoccoides. The sequence goes on along the minus strand of NC_041389.1, from coordinate 59,506,536 downwards.
AGAATTTTACTCGACCTGCCACGGATGCTCTATAGCCACTTCATCGTGAACAACAGTCAGTAGGACTCACCTGTCGACAGGCTCGTCGGAGTTGTGCTCGGGGATGGAGGAGGGCACGACAGCAAGGAGGCTGTTGTCGACGTGCCGCACTCGAGGATGAAGGAGACCGCCAGAGTAGCACCGCTCCCACGCGTTAGCATCCGTCGAATACGGCGGGTCGCGGCTGTTTGAAGGCGTCTGGAGACGGTCGTGCTCGAGGAAGAAGGAGCTTGCCGGAGCAGCACCGCCTCCCCGGCGAGAGCATCCATCGGACCCGCGGGGTCGCATATGTTGGGGGTGGCAGGAGACGGCCATGCTCGCCGGATGGGGTGAACTGCCCAAGCCCCGGGGATCAACTGCATCCAGCTCGCCGGTGCGGGAGGGGTCGCCGGAGAAGGGAGCGGTGGTGGCGCTCCGAACTTCCAGCTCGCTGTGCGGGGGGAATCCGCCAGGAGGAGGCGGGTCCGCCGCGCGGCGGAGGAGGCGGGCCGACGGGGCGCCGGAAGGAAGCGGGGGCAGCGGCAGCCGGAAGAGGCGGGGGCGGCGGCGCAGCGCGTAGGGCCGGTGGACGCCGGGCTGGGGGATTGGGGCGGCCGCGAGGGTTTGTGGAGGTCGGGAGGTGGGGGACGGCAGTTTTTTTCTTCCTTTTTTTAGTTTTTCGGTGCTGTGTTATTTGAGTTCGGGAACACCTCATCACGACTATATAGGGGCGCCGTGATCCGAATAGTTATTCTAATCCCGGAATTAGAATAGTGTCACCCTATATATAGGACGATGGTATTCGAACACCGGAAGTGTTCCGGAGGATGCCGGGTACATATAGGGTCACCGGAAGGGGTTCCGGGCACCCCCTCCCTCCCCCAAAGATATGAGCTTAATGGGCCAAGGGAGAGACATACCAGCCCACAAGGGGCTGGTGTGCCTCTCTACCAGGCCGGCCAGCCCTAGGGAAAGGAAAGGGGGAGGGAAGTCCGTCCTTCCTTCCCCTCCTCAAGGGAGAAAGGAAAGGGGGGCGCCACCTCGCCCTTCCTTCCCGTGGCGCCTATACAAGGAAAAGGGGGGCAAACCAGGGCAGGAGCCCAAGTGGGATTCGTCCCCACTTGGGGCGCCCTTTGGCCTCTCCCCTCTCCCTCCCACTTATATATATGTGGAGGGCGCCCTGTTGGGGAACGTTGCAGAAAATAAAAAAAATTCTACGGTTTCACCAAGATCCATCTATGAGTTCATCTAAGCAACGAGTGAAAGGGGAGATTCATCTACATACCACTTTGTAGATCACGAGCGGAAGCGTTCAAAAGAACGGGGTTGAAGTAGTCGTTCTCGTCGTGATCCTATCACCGGAGATCCTAGCACCGAACGGACGGCACCTCCGCGTTCAACACACGTACGGTCAGCGTGACGTCTCCTCCGTCTTGATCCAGCAAGGGGAAAGGAGAGGTTGATGATGATCCAGCAGCACGACGGTGTGGTGGTGGATGCAGCAGAACTCCGGCAGGGCTTCGCCAAGCTGCTGCGGGAGGAGGACGAGGTGTAGCAGGGGGAGGGAGGCGCCAAGACTTGGGTACGGCTGCCCTCCCCCCTGCCCTCCTTTATATAGGCCCCCAGGGGGGCGCCGACCCTGGGAGATTCAATCTCCCAAGGGGGCGGCGGCCAGGGGGGTGGAGTGCCCCCCAAGGCAAGTGGTGTGCCCCCCCCCCCACCTAGGGTTTCCAACCCTAGGCGCAGGGGAGGCCCAAGAGGGGGCGCACCAGCCCACTAGGGGCTGGTTCCCCTCCCTCTTCAGCCAACGGGGCCCTCCGGGATAGGTGGCCCCACCCGATGGACCCCCGGGACCCTTCCGGTGGTCCCGATACAATACCGGGTGACCCCGAAACTTTCCCGATGGCCGAAACAGTACTTCCTATATAGTTTTCTTTACCTCCTGACCATTCCAGAACTCCTCGTAACGTCCGGATCTCATCCGGGACTCTGAACAACATTCGGTTTGCTGCATACTCATATTCATACAACCCTAGCGTCACCGAACCTTAAGTGTGTAGACCCTACGGGTTCGGGAGACATGTAGACATGATCGAGACGGCTCTCCGGTCAATAACCAACAGCGAGATCTGGATACCCATGTTGGCTCCCACATACTCCTCGATGATCTCATCGGATGAACCACGATGTCGAGGATTCAAGCAACCCCGTATACTATTCCCTTTGTCAGACGATATGTTACTTGCCCGAGACTCGATCGTCAGTATCCCAATACCTCGTTCAGTCTCGTTACCGGCAAGTCACTTTACTCGTACCGTAATGCATGATCCCGTGACCAGACACTTGGTCACTTTGAGCTCATTATGATGATGCACTACCGAGTGGGCCCAGTGATACCTCTCCGTAATACGGAGTGACAAATCCCAGTCTCGATCCGTGTCAACCCAACAGACACTTTCGGAGATACCTGTAGTGCACCTTTATAGTCACCCAATTATGTTGTGACGTTTGGTACACCCAAAGCACTCCTACGGTATCCGGGAGTTACACGATCTCATGGTCTAAGGAAGAGATACTTGACATTGGAAAAGCTCTAGCAAAACGAACTACACGATCTTGTGCTATGCTTAGGATTAGGTCTTGGCCATCACATCATTCTCCTAATGATGTTATCCCGTTGTCAATGACATCTAATGTCCATAGTCAGGAAACCATGACTATCTGTTGACCAACAAGCTAGTCAACTAGAGGCTTACTAGGGACGTATTGTGGTCTATGTATTCACACATGTATTACGATTTTCAGATAATACAATTATAGCATTAATAAAAGACAATTATCATGAACAAGGAAATATAATAATAATCCTTTTATTATTACCTCTAGGGCATATTTCCAACAGTCTCCCACTTGCACTAGAGTCAATAATCTAGTTACATTGTGATGAATCGAACACCCATAGAGTTCTGGTGTTGATCATGTTTTGCTCGCGAGAGAGGTTTAGTCAATGGATCTGCGACATTCAGATCCGTATGTACTTTGCAAATATCTATGTCTCCATCTTGAACATTTTCACGGATGGAGTTGAAGCGACGCTTGATGTGCCTAGTCTTCTTGTGAAACCTGGGCTCCTTGGCAAGGGCAATAGCTCTAGTGTTGTCACAGAAGAGTTTGATCGGCCCCGACGCATTGGGTATGACTCCTAGGTCGGTGATGAACTCCTTCACCCAAATTGCTTCATGTGCTGCCTCCGAGGCTGCCATGTACTCCGCTTCACATGTAGATCCCGCCACGACGCTCTGCTTGCAGCTGCACCAGCTTACTGCTCCACCATTCAACATATACACGTATCCGGTTTGTGACTTAGAGTCATCCAGATCTGTGTCGAAGCTAGCGTCGACGTGACCCTTTATGGTGAGCTCTTCGTCACCTCCATAAACGAGAAACATGTCCTTTATCCTTTTCAGGTACTTTAGGATATTCTTGACCACTGTCCAGTGTTCCTTGTCGGGATTACTTTGGTACCTTCCTATCAAACTTACGGCAAGGTTTACATCAGGTCTGGTACACAGCATGGCATACATAATAGATCCTATGGCTGAAGCATAGGGGATGACACTCATCTCTTCTTTATCTTTTGCCGTGGTCGGGCATTGAGCCGAGCTCAATCTCACACCTTGCAATACAGGCAAGAACCCTTTCTTGGACTGATCCATTTTGAACTTCTTCAAAATCTTATCAAGGTATGTGCTTTGTGAAAGACCTATGAGGCGTCTCGATCTATCCCTATAGATCTTGATGCCTAATATGTAATCAGCTTCTCCAAGGTCCTTCATTGAAAAACACTTATTCAAGTAGGCCTTAATGTTGTCCAAGAATTTTATATCATTTCCCATCAAAAGTATGTCATCTAACTATAATATGAGAAATGCTACAGAGCTCCCACTCACTTTCTTGTAAACACAGGCTTCTCCATAAGTCTACATAAACCCAAACGCTTTGATCATCTCATCAAAGTGAATGTTCCAACTCCGAGATGCTTGCACCAGCCCATAAATGGATCGCTGGAGCTTGCACACTTTGTTAGCATTCTTAGGATCGACAAAACCTTCCGGCTGCATCATATACAGCTCTTCCTTAAGATAACTGTTAAGGAATGCCGTTTTGACGTCCATCTGCCATATCTCATAATCATAGTATGCGGCAATTGCTAACATGATTCGGACGGACTTAAGCTTCGCTACGGGAGAGAAAGTCTCATCGTAGTCAATCCCTTGAACTTGCCGATAACCCTTAGCGACAAGTCGAGCTTTATAGATGGTGACATTACCATCCGCGTCCGTCTTCTTCTTAAAGATCCATTTGTTTTCTATCGCTCGCCGATCATCGGGCAAGTCAGTCAAAGTCCATACTTTGTTTTCATACATGGATTCTATCTCGGATTGCATGGCTTCAAGCCATTTGTTGGAATCTAGGCCCGCCATCGCTTCTTCATAGTTCAAAGGTTCACCGTTGTCTAACAACATGATTTCCAGGACAGGGTTGCCATACCATTCTGGTGTGGAACGTGTCCTTGTGGACCTACGAAGTTCAGTAGTAACTTGATCTGAAGTACCTTGATCATCATCATTAATTTCCTCTCCAGTCGGTGTAGGCACCACAGGAACATTTTCCTGAGCTGCACTACTTTCCGGTTCAAGAGGTAGTACTTCATCGAGTTCTACTTTCCTCCCACTTACTCCTTACAAGAGAAACTCTTTTTCCAGAAAGGATCCGTTCTTGGCAACAAAGATCTTGCCTTCGGATCTAAGGTAGAAGGTATACCCAATGGTTTCCTTAGGGTATCCTATGAAGACGCATTTTTCCGACTTGGGTTCGAGCTTTTCAGGTTGTAATTTCTTGACATAAGCATCGCATCCCCAAACTTTTAGAAACGACAGCTTAGGTTTCTTTCCAAACCATAATTCATACGGTGTCGTCTCAACGGATTTAGACGGTGCCCTATTTAAAGTGAATGTAGCTGTCTCTAGAGCGTATCCCCAAAATGATAGCGGTAAATCAGTAAGAGACATCATAGGTCGCACCATATCCAATAGAGTGCGATTGCGACGTTCGGACACACCGTTATGCTGAGGTGTTCCAGGCGGTGTGAGTTGTGAAACGATTCCACATTTCCTTAAGTGTGTACCAAATTCGTGACTTAAATATTCTCCTCCACGATCTGATCGTAGGAACTTTATCTTTCGGTCACGTTGATTCTCTACCTCATTCTGAAATTCCTTGAACTTTTCAAAGGTCTCAGACTTGTGTTTCATCAAGTAAACATACCCATATCTACTCAAGTCATCAGTGAGAGTGAGAACATAACGATATCCTCCGCGAGCCTCAATGCTCATTGGGCCGCACACATCGGTATGTATGATTTCCAATAAGTTGGTTGCTCGCTCCGTTGTTCCGGAGAACGGAGTCTTGGTCATTTTACCCATGAGGCATGGTTCGCATGTGTCAAATGATTCATAATCGAGAGACTCTAAAAGTCCATCAGTATGGAGCTTCTTCATGCGCTTGACACCAATGTGACCAAGGCGGCAATGCCACAAGTATGTGGGACTATCGTTATCAACTTTACATCTTTTGGTATTCACGCTATGAATATGTGTAACATTACGTTCGAGATTCATCAAGAATAAACCATTGACCATCGGGGCATGACCATAAAACATATCTCTCATATAAATAGAACAACCATTATTCTCAGATTTAAATGAGTAGCCATCTCGTATTAAACGAGATCCAAATACAATGTTCATGCTCAAACTTGGCACTAAATAACAATTATTGAGGTTCATAACTAATCCCATGGGTAAATGTAGAGGTAGCGTGCCGACGGCGATCACATCGACCTTGGAACCATTCCCGACGCGCATCGTCACCTCGTCCTTCGCCAGTCTCCGCTTATTCCGCAGCTCCTGCTGTGAGTTACAAATATGAGCAACGACACCGGTATCAAATACCCAGGAGTTACTACGAGTACTGGTAAGGTACACATGAATTACATGTATATCAAATATACCTTTAGTGTTGCCGGCCTTCTTGTCCGCTAAGTATTTGGGGCAGTTCCGCTTCCAGTGACCCTTCCCCTTGCAATAAAAGCACTCAGTCTCAGGCTTGGGTCCATTCTTTGACTTCTTCCCGGCAACTGGCTTACCGGGCGCGGCAACATCTTTGCCGTCCTTCTTGAAGTTCGTCTTACCCTTGCCCTTCTTGAACTTAGTGGTCTTATTGACCATCAACACTTGATGTTCTTTCTTGATTTCAACCTCTGCTGACTTCAGCATTGAAAATACTTCAGGAATGGTCTTCACCATCCCCTGCATATTGTAGTTCAACACAAAGCTCTTGTAGCTCGGTGGGAGCGACTGAAGGATTCTGTCAATGACCGCCTCGTCCTGGAGGTTGATCTCCAGCTGGGACAGGCGGTTGTGCAACCCAGACATTTTGAGTATGTGCTCACTGACAGAACTGTTTTCCTCCATCTTACAACTATAGAACTTGTCGGAGACTTCATATCTCTCGACCCGAGCATGAGCTTGAAAAACCATTTTCAGCTCCTCGAACATCTCATATGCTCCGTGTCGCTCAAAATGCTTTTGGAGCCCCGGTTCTAAGCTGTAAAGCATGCCGCACTGAACGAGGGAGTAATCATCAGCACGTGATTGCCAAGTGTTCATAACGTCTTGGTTCTCTGGGATGGGTGCTTCACCTAGCGGTGCATCTAGGACATAATCTTTCTTGGCTGTTATGAGGATGATCCTCAGGTTCCGGACCCAGTCCGAATAGTTGCTGCCATCATCTTTCAGCCTGGTTTTCTCTAGGAACGCGTTGAAGTTCATGTTGACATGAGCATTGGCCAATTGATCTACAAGACATATTTTGCAAAAGTTTTAGACTAAGTTCATGCTAATTAAGTTCATCTAATCAAATTATTTAATGAACTCCCACTCAGATTAGACATCCCTCTAGTCATCTAAGTGTTACACGATCCGAGTCGACTAGGCCGTGTCCGATCATCACATGAGACGGACTAGTCATCATCAGTGAACATCTCCATGTTGATCGTATCTTCCATACGACTCATGTTCGAACTTTTGGTCTCTGTGTTCCGAGGCCATGTCTGTACATGCTAGGCTTGTCAAGTTAACCCTAAGTGTTCTGCATGTGTAAATCTGTCTTACACCCGTTGTATGTGAACGTAAGGATCTATCGCACCCGATCATCACGTGGTGCTTCGAAACGACGAACTTTAGCAACGGTGCACAGTTAGGGGGAACACTTTCTTGAAATTATTATAAGGGATCATCTTATTTACTACCGCCGTTCTAAGTAAACAAGATGCATAAAACATAATAAACATCACATGCAATTATATAGTAGTGACATGATATGGCCAATATCATATAGCTCCTTCGATCTCCATCTTCGGGGCTCCATGATCATCTTCGTCACCGGCATGACACCATGATCTCCATCATTGTGTCTTCATGAAGTTGTCACGCCAACGACTACTTCTACTTCTATGGCTAACGCGTTTAGCAATAAAGTAAAGTAATTTACATGGCGTTCTTCAATGACACGCAGGTCATACAAAAATAAAGACAACTCCTATGGCTCCTGCTGGTTGTCATACTCATCGACATGCAAGTCGTGATTCCTATTACAAGAACATGATCTCATACATCACAATATATCATTCATCATTCGTCACAACTTCTGGCCATATCACATCACATTGACAATTGCTGCAAAAACAAGTTAGACGTCCTCTAATTGTTGTTGCATCTTTTACGTGGCTGCAATTGGGTTCTAGCAAGAACGTTTTCTTACCTACGAATAACCACAACGTGATTATGTCAACTTCTATTTACCCTTCATAAGGACCCTTTTCATCTAATCCGCTCCAACTAAAGTAGGAGAGACAGACACCCGCTAGCCACCTTATGCAACTATGCATGTCAGTTGGTGGAACCTGTCTCACGTAAGCGTACGTGTAAGGTCGGTCCGGGCCGCTTCATCCCACAATACCGCTGAAGCAAGAAAATACTAGTAGCGGCAAGCAAGTTGACAAGATCTACGCCCACAACAAAATTGTGTTCTACTCGTGCAATAGAGAACTACGCATAGACCTAGCTCATGATGCCACTATTGGGGAACGTTGCAGAAAATAAAAAAATTTCTACGGTTTCACCAAGATCCATCTATGAGTTCATCTAAGCAACGAGTGAAAGGGGAGATTCATCTACATACCACTTTGTAGATCGCGAGCGGAAGCGTTCAAAAGAACGGGGTTGAAGTAGTCGTTCTCGTCGTGATCCTATCACCGGAGATCCTATCGCCGAATGGACGGCACCTCCGCGTTCAATACACGTACGGTCAGCGTGACGTCTCCTCCGTCTTGATCCAGCAAGGGGGAAGGAGAGGTTGATGATGATCCAGCAGCACGACGCTGTGGTGGTGGATGCAGCAGAACTCCGGCAGGGCTTCGCCAAGCTGATGCGGGAGGAGGACGAGGTGTAGCAGGGGGAGGGAGTGTTGGAAATATGCCCTAGAGGCAATAATAAATTAGTTATTATTATATTTCCTTGTTCATGATAATCGTTTATTATCCATGCTATAATTGTATTGAAAGGAAACTCAGATACATGTGTGGATACATAGACAACACCATATCCCTAGTATGCCTCTGTTGACTACCTCGTTGATCAATATATGGTTACGGTTTCCTAACCATAGACATTGGATGTCGTTGATAACGGGATCACATCATTAGCAGAATGATGTGATGGACAAGACCCAATCCTAAGCCTAGCACAAAGATCGTAGTTCGTATGCTAAAGCTTTTCTAATGTCAAGTATCATTTCCTTAGACCATGAGATTGTGCAACTCCCGGATACCGTAGGAATGCTTTGGGTGTACCAAACGTCACAACGTAACTGGGTGGCTATAAAGGTGCACTACAGGTATCTCCGAAAGTGTCTATTGGGTTGGCACAAATCGAGACTGGGATTTGTCACTCCGTGTAAATGGAGAGGTATCTCTGGGCCCACTCGGTAGGACATCATCATAATGTGCACAATGTGACCAAGGGGTTGATCACGGGATGATGTGTTACGGAACGAGTAAAGAGACTTGTCGGTAACGAGATTGAACAAGGTATCGGGATACCGACGATCGAATCTCGGGCAAGTACAATACCGCGAGACAAAGGGAATTGTATACGGGATTGATTGAGTCCTTGACATCGTGGTTCATTCGATGAGATCATCATGGAACATGTGGGAGCCAACATGGGTATCCAGATCCCGCTGTTGGTTATTGACCGGAGAACGTCTCGGTCATCTGCATGGTTCCCGAACCCGTAGGGTCTACACACTTAAAGTTCGATGACGCTAGGGTTATAAAGGAAGTTTGTATGTGGTTACCGAATGTTGTTCGGAGTCCCGGATGAGATCCCAGACGTCACGAGGAGTTCCGGAATGGTCCGGAGGTAAAGAATAATATATAGGAAGTGAGGTTTTGGCCACCGGAAGTGTTTTGGGGGTCACCGGTAATGTATCGGGACCACCGGAAGGGTTCCGGGGTCCACCGGGAGGGGCCACCAGCCCCGGAGGCTTGCATGGGCCTAGTGTGGAAAGGGACCAACCCCAGAGTGGGCTGGTGCGCCTCCCACCCTTGCCCAAGGCGCAGCTAGGAGGGGAGAGGGGAAACCCTAGGCGCAAATGGGCCTATAGGCCCACCCTGGGGCGCGCCCCCTCTCTCCCCCTCTTGGCCGCCCCCTCCAAGTCCCATCTAGGGCTGTCGCACCCCTAGGGTGGGAACCCTAGATGGGGGCGCAGCCACCTCCCCTCCTCATATAAATAGTGGGGGTTTTGGGGCTGCCAGAGACACGAGAACCTCTCCCTCAAGGCGCAGCCCTACCTCTCTCCCTCCTCGTCTCCCGCGGTGCTTGGCGAAGCCCTGCAGGATTGCCACGCTCCTCCATCACCACCACGCCATTGTGCTGCTGCTGGATGGAGTCTTCCTCAACCTCTCCCTCTCTCCTTGCTGGATCAAGGCATGGGAGACATCACCGGGCTGTACGTGTGTTAAACACCGAGGTGCCGTCCGTTCGGCACTAGGATCTCCGGTGATTTGGATCATGACGAGTACGACTCCTTCAACCCCGTTCTCTTGAACGCTTCCGCTTAGCAATCTACAAGGGTATGTAGATGCACTCTCCTTCCCCTCGTTGCTGGTTTCTCCATAGATAGATCTTGGTGATACGTAGGAAAATTTTGAATTTCTGCTACGTTCCCCAACAGTGGCATCATGAGCTAGGTCTATTGCGTAGATTCTTTGCACGAGTAGAACACAATGTAGTTGTGGACGTTGATTTTGTTCAATATGCTTACCGTTACTAGTGCAATCTTGTTTCGACGGTATTGTGGGATGAAGCGGCCCGGACCGACCTTACACGTACACTTACGTGAGACAGGTTCCACTGACTAACATGCACTTGGTGCATAAGGTGGCTAGCGGGTGCCAGTCTCTCCCACTTAAGTCGGAACGGATTCAATGAAAAGGGTCCTTATGAAGGGTAAATAGCAATTGACATATCACGTTGTGGTTTTTGCGTAGGTAAGAAACGTTCTTGCTAGAAACCCATAGCAGCCACGTAAAACATGCAAACAACAATTAGAGGACGTCTAACTTGTTTTTGCAGGGTATGCTATGTGATGTGATATGGCCAAGAAGAATGTGATGAATGATATGTGATGTATGAGATTGATCATTTTCTTGTAATAGGAATCACAACTTGCATGTCGATGAGTATGACAACCGGCAGGAGCCATAGGAGTTGTCTTAATTTATTGTATGACCTGCGTGTCATTGAACAACGCCATGTAATTACTTTACTTTATTGCTAACCGGTAGCCATAGTAGTAGAAGTAATAGTTGGCGAGACAACTTCATGAAGACATGATGATGGAGATCATGGTGTCATGCCGGTGACGATGATGATCATGGAGCCCCGAAGATGGAGATCAAAAAGGAGCAAAATGATATTGGCCATATCATGTCACTATTTGATTGCATGTGATGTTTATCATGTTTATGCATCTTATTTGCTTATAACGACGGTAGTAAATAAGATGATCCCTCATTAAAATTTCAAGAAAGTGTTCCCCCTAACTGTGCACCATTGCGAAAGTTCGTCGTTTTGAAGCACCACGTGATGATCGGGTGTGATAGATTCTTACGTTCACATACAACGGGTGTAAGCCAGATTTACACACGCGAAACACTTAGGTTAACTTGACGAGCCTAGCATGTACAGACATGGCCTCGTAACACAAGAGACCAAAAGGTCGAGCATGAGTCGGATAGCAGATACGATCAACATGAAGATGTTCACCGATGATGACTAGTCCGTCTCACGTGATGATCGGACACGGCCTAGTTGACTCGGATCATGTAATCACTTAGATGACTAGAGGGATGTCTATCTGAGTGGGAGTTCATGAGATGAACTTAATTATCCTGAACATAGTCAAAAGATCTTTGCAAATTATGTCGTAAGCTCGCGCTTTAGTTCCACTGTTTAGATATGTTCCTAGAGATAATATAGTTGAAAGTTGACAGTAGCGATTATGCGGACAGTAGAAAGCTTATGTCCTTAATGCACCGCTTAGTGTGCTAAACCCCAATCGTTGTCTGTGGATGTTGCGAACATCGGACATACACGTTTTGATAACTACCTGATAGTTCAGTTAAACGGTTTAGAGTTGAGGCACCAAAGACGTTTTTCGAAACGTCGCGGAACATATGAGATGTTTCGAGGGCTGAAATTGGGATTTCAGGCTCGTGCCCACGTCAAGATGTATAAGACCTTCGACGATTTTCTTAGCCTGCAAACTAAGGGAGAAAAGCTCAATCGTTGAGCTTGTGCTCAGATTGTCTGAGTGCAACAATCATTTGAATCGAGTGGGAGTTGATCTTCCAGATGAGATAGTGATGTTTCTCCAAAGTCATTGCCACCAAGCTGCTAGAGCTTCGTGATGAACTATAACATATCAGGGATAGATATGATGATCCTTGAGGTATTCGCGATGTTTGACACCGCGAAAGTAGAAATCAAGAAGGAGCATCAATTGTTGATGGTTGGTGAAACCACTAGTTTCAAGAAGGGCAAGGGCAAGAAGGGATACTTCATGAAACGGCAAAACAGTTGCTGCTCTAGTGAAAACCCAAGGTTGAACCCAAACCCGAGACTAAGTGCTTCTTTAGTAAGGGGAACAGCCACTGGAGAAGAATTACCCTAGATACTTGGTAGATGAGAAGGCTGGCAAGGTCGATAGAAGTATATTGGATATACATTATGTTAATGTGTACTTTACTAGTACTCCTAGTAGCACCAGGGTATTAAGATACCGGTTCGGTTGCTAAGTGTTAGTAACTCGAAATAAAAGAGCTACGGAATAAACGGAGACTAGCTAAAGGTGAGCTGACGATATGTGTTGGAAGTGTTTCCAAGTTTGATGTGATCAAACATCGCACGCTCCCTTTGCCATCAAGATTAGTATTAAACCTGAATAATTGTCATTTGGTGTTTGCGTTGAGCATAGACATGATTGGATTATGTCTATCGCAATACGGTTATTCATTTAAGGAGAATAATGGTTACTCTATTTATTTGAATAATACCTTCAATGGTCTTGCACCTAAAAGAATGGTTTATTGAATCTCGATCGTAGTGATACACATTTTCATGCCAAAAATTTAAGATAGTAATGATAGTACCACTTACTTGTGGCACTGCCATGTAAGTCATATTGGTATAAAACGCATGAAGAAGCTCCATGGCGATGGATCTTTGGACTCACTCGTTTTTGAAAAGTTTGAGACATGTGAACCATGTCTATTGGTGTATACGCATGAAGAAACTCCATGCAGATGGATCGTTTGGACTCACTTGATTTTGAATCACTTGAGATATGCAAATTATACCACATGGGCAAGATGACTAAAAAAGCCTCATTTTCAATAAGATGGAACAAGATAGCAACTTGTTGGAAGTAACACATTTTGATGTGTGCAGTCCAATGAGTGCTGAGGCATGCAGTGAACATCGTTATGTTTTACTTCATAGATGATTTAAGTAGATAATGTATATTTACTTGATGAAACACAAGTCTGAATTATTGAATGGTTCAAGTAATTTCAGAGTGAAGTTGAAGGTCATTGTGACAAGGGGATAAAATGTCTATGATATGATCATAGAGATAAGTATCTGAGTTACGAGCTTTGGCACACAATTAAGACATTGTGGAAATTGTTTCACAATTAATACCGCCTGGAACACCATAGTGTGATGGTGTGTCCGAACATCATAGTTGCACCCTATTGGATATGGTGCGTACCATGATGTCTCTTATCGAATTACCACTATCGTTCATGGATTAGGCATTAGAGACAACCACACTCACTTTAATAGGGCACCACGTAATTCCGTTGAGACGACACCGTTTGAACTGTGGTTTGGAGAAACCTAAGTTGTCGTTTCTTAAAAGTTTGGGGCTGCGACACTTATGTGAAAAAGTTTCATCGTGATAAGCTCGAACCCAAAATGGATAAATACATCTTCATAGGATACCCAAAATGGTTGGGTATACCTCCTATCTCAGATCCGGAAGCAAAAGTAATTGTTTATAGAAACGGGTCCTTTCTCGAGGAAAAGTTTCTCTCGAAAGAATTGAGTGGGAGGATGGTGGAGACTTGATGAGGTTATTGAACCGTCACTTCAACTAGTGTGTAGCAGGGTACAGGAAGTTGTTACCGTGGCGCCTACACCAATTTAAGTAGAAGCTTATGATAGTGATCATGAAGTTTCGTATCAAGTCACTACCGTACCTCGTAGGGTGACAAGGATGCGTACTACTTCAGAGTGGTACACAATCCTGTCTTGAAGGTCATGTTGCTAGACAACAATGAACCTACGAGCTATGGAGAAGCGATGGTGGGCCCAAATTCCGACAAATGGTTAGAAGCCATGAAATCCGAGATAGGATCCATGTATCAGAACAAAGCATGGACTTTGGTGGACTTGCCCGATGATAGGCAAGCCATTGAGATAAATGGATCTTTAAGAAGAAGACGGACGTGGACGGTAATGTCACCGTCTATGAAGCTCGACTTGTGGCGAAGAGTTTTTCACAAGTTCAAGGAGTTGACTAGGATGAGATTTTCTCATCCTTAGCGATGCTTAAGTCCGTCGGAATCATGTTAGCATTAGCTGCATTTATGAAATCTGGCAGATGGATGTCAAAACGAGTTTCCTTACCAGTTTTCGTAAGGAAAGGTTGTATGTGATACAATCAGAAAGGTTTTGTCAATCATAAGGATGCTAAAAAAATATGCTAGCTCCAGCAATCCTTCCATGGACTGGAGTAAGCATCTCGGAGTTGGAATGTACGCTTTGGTGGAATGATCAAAGATTTTGGGTTTATACAAAGTTTATGAGAAACTTGTATTTCCAAAGAAGTGAGTGGGAGCACTATAGAATTTTTGATAAGTATATGTTGTTGACATATTGTCGATCAGAAATGATGTAGAATTTCTGGAAAGCATATAGGGTTATTTGAAAAGGGTTCTTCAATGGAAAACCTGGATTAGGCTACTTGAACAATAAGCATCAAGATCTATAAGATAGATCAAAATGCTTAATAATACTTTCAATTGAGCACATACCTTGACATGATCTTGAAGGTATTCAAGATGGATCAGTCAAAGAAGGAGTTCTTGCCTGAGTTGTAAGGTATGAAGTTAAGAGTTAAAGCTCGACCACGACAGAAGAGAGAGAAAGGACGAATGTCGTCCCCTATGCTTCAGACGTAGGCTCTATAGTATGCTATGTTGTTGTTGGGGAACGTAGCAGAAATTCAAAATTTTCCTACGTGTCACCAAGATCTATCTATGGAGAAACCAGCTACGAGTAGAAGGAGAGTGCATCTACATACCTTGTAGACCGCTAAGCGGAAGCGTTCAAGTGAACGGGGTTGATGAAGTCGTACTCGTCGTGATTCAAATCACCGACGATCAAGTGCCGAACGCACGGCACCTCCGCGTTCAACACACGTACAGCTCGGTGACGTCTCCCACGCCTTGATCCAGCAAGGAGAGAGGGAGAGGTTGAGGAAGACTCCATCCAACAGCAGCACAACGGCGTGGTGGTGATGGAGGAGCATGGCAATCCAGCAGGGCTTCGCCAAGCACCACGGGAGAGGAGGACGACTTGGGAGAGGGGGAGGGCTGCGCCAGAACTTCGTGTATAGCTCCCATGCGCCTCCCCACTATATATAGGGGTGGAGGGGCTGGTTTCTTGCCCTCCAAGTCCATTGGGGCGTTGGCCAAGGTGGGAGGAAAGAAATCTCATTATTTCCTTCCCCACCGATTGTTATCCCCCCTTTTTAGGGATCTTGATCTTATCCCTTCGGGATATGATCTTATTCCTTCTAAGGGGGGATCTTGGTGCGCCTTGACCAGGGGTGTGGGGCCTTGCCCCCACTACCCACGTCCATGTGGGTCCCCCCATGCAGGTGGGTCCCACTCCGGAACCTTCTAGAAACTTCCCGGTACAATACCGAAAAATCCCGAACATTTTCCGGTGGCCAAAATAGGACTTCCCATATATAAATCTTTACCTCCGGACCATTCCGGAACTCCTCGTGACGTCCGGGATCTCATCCGGGACTCCGAACAACATTCGGTAACCACATACAAACTTCCTTTATAACCCTAGCGTCATCGAACCTTAAGTATGTAGACCCTACGGGTTCGGGAGACATGCAGACATGACCGAGACGTTCTCCGGTCAATAACCAACAGCGGGATCTAGATACCATGATGGCTCCCACATGTTCCACGATGATCTCATCAGATGAACCACGATGTCAAGGACTTAATCAATCCCGTATTCAATTCCCTTTGTCTATCGGTATGTTACTTGCCCGAGACTCGATCGTCGGTATCCAATACCTTGTTCAATCTCGTTACCGGCAAGTCACTTTACTCGTTCCGTAACACATCATCCGGTGATCAACTCCTTGGTCACATTGCGCATATGATGATGTCCTATCGAGTGGGCCCAGAGATACCTCTCCGTTTACACGGAGTGACAAATCCCAGTCTCGATCCGCATAAAACAATAGATACTTTCGGAGATACCTGTAGTGCACCTTTATAGTCACCCAGTTACGTTGTGACGTTTGATACACCCAAAGCACTCCTACGGTATCCAGGAGTTACACGCTCTCTTGGTCGAAGGAAGAGATACTTGACATTAGCAAAGCTTTAGCATACGAACTACACGATCTTTGTGCTAGGCTTAGGATTGGGTCTTGTCCATCACATGATTCTCCTAATGATGTGATCCCGTTATCAACGACATCCAATGTCCATGGTCAGGAAACCGTAACCATATGTTGATCAACGAGCTAGTCAACTAGAGGCTTACTAGGGACATGGTGTTGTCTATGTATTCACACGTGTATTACGATTTCCGGATAATACAGTTATAGCATGAATAAAAGACTATTATCATGAACAAAGAAATATAATAATAATCAATTTATTATTGCCTCTAGGGCATATTTCCAACAGTATCCCACTTGCACTAGAGTCAATAATCCAGTTCACATCGCCATGTGATTAACACTCACAGGTCACATCACCATGTAACCAACATCCAAAGAGTTTACTAGAGTCAATAATCTAGTTTACATCACTGTGTGATTAACACTCAATGAGTTCTAGGTTTGATCATGTTACTTGTGAGAGAGGTTTTAGTCAACGGGTCTGAACCTTTCAGATCCGTGTGTGCTTTACAAATCTTTATGTCATCTCCTAGATGCAGCTACCACGCTCTATTTGGAGCTATTCCAAATAACTGTTCTACTTGGAGCTATTCTAAATTGTTGCTCCATTATACGTATCCGGTATCTCTACTTAGAGCTATCCGGATAGGTGTTAAGCTTGCATCGACGTAACCTTTATGACGAACTCTTTTACCACCTCCATAATCGAGAAAATTCCTTAGTCCACTAGTTACTAAGGATAACTTTGACCGCTGTCCTATGATCCATTCATGGATCACTCTTGTACCCCTTGACTGACTCATGGCAAGGCACACTTTCGGTGTGGTACACAGCATAGCATACTGTAGAGCCTACGTCTAAAGCATAGGGGACGACCTTCGTCCTTTCTCTCTTTTCTGCCGTGGTCGAGCTTTAAGTCTTAACTTCGTACCTTACAACTCAGGCAAGAACTCCTTCTTTGACTGGTCCATCTTGAACACCTTCAAGATCATGTCAAGGTATGTGCTCATTTGAAAGTTACATTAAGCGTTTTGATCTATCCTTATAGATCTTGATGCTTAATGCTCAAGTAGCTTAATCCAGGCTTTCCAGAAATTCATTTATGATCATCGATATGTCAACAACATATACTCATCAGAAATTCTATAGTGCTCCCACTCACTTCTTTGGAAATACAAGTTTCTCATAAACTTTGTATACACTAAAATCTTTGATCATCATCAAAGCATACATTCCAACTCCGAGATGCTCACTCCAGTCCTTAGAAGGATTGCTGGAGTTTTGCATACTTATTAGCATCTTTCGGGATTGACAAAACCTTCCGGTTGTATCACATACAACCTTTCCTCAAGAAAATCGCCGAGGAAACAATGTTTTGACATCCTATCTGCAAGATTTCATAAATAATGCAGTAATTGCTAATATAATTCCAACAGACTCTTAGCATCGCTACGAGTGAGAAAGTCTCATAGTAGTCAACTCCTTGAACTTGTCAGAAAACATCTTAATGACAAGTTGAGATTTCTTAATGGTGACATTTACCATTATCGTCCGTCTTCCTTTTTAAAGATCCATTTATCTCAATGGCTTGCCGATCATTGGGCAAGTCCACCAAAGTCCATGCTTTGTTCTGATACATGGATCCTATCTCGGATTTCATGGCTTCTAACCATTTGTCGGAATTTGGGCCCACCATCGCTTCTCCATAGCTTGTAGGTTCATTGTTGTCTAGCAACATGACCTTTAAGACAGGATCACCGTACCACTCTGAAGCAGTACGCGTCCTTGTCGTCCTACGAGGTTCGGTAGTGACTTGATCCGAAACTTCATGATCACTATCATAAGTTTTCCACTTCAATTGGTGTAGGTGCCACAGGAACAACTTCCTATGCCCTGCTACACACTAGTTGAAGTGGCGGTTCAATAACCTCATCAAGTCTCCACCATCTTCCCACTCAATTCTTTCGAGAGAAACTTTTCCTCGAGAAAGGACCCGATTCTAGAAACAATCCTTTATTGCTTTCAGATCTGACACAGGAGGCATACCGAACTGTTTTTGGGTTGTCCTATGAAGATGTATTTATCCGCTTTGGGTTCGAGCTTATCAGCCTGAAACTTTTTCACATAAGCGTCGCAGCCCCAAACTTTTAAGAAACGACAACTTAGGTTTCTCTAAACCATAATTCATACGGTGTCATCTCAACGGAATTACGTGGTGCCCTATTTAAAGTGAATGTGGTTGTCTCTAATGCCTAACCCATGAACAATAGTGGTAATTCGATAAGAGACATCATGGTATGCATCATATCCAATAGGGTGCAACTATGATGTTCGGACACACCATCATACTATGGTGTTCCAGGCGGTATTAATTGTGAAACAATTTCCACAATGTCTTAATTGTGTGCCAAAACTCGTAACTCAGATATTCATCTCTATGATCATATCATAGATATTTTTATCCTCTTATCACGACGATCTTCCAACTTCACACTGAAATTATTTGAACCTTTCAATAATTCAGACTCATGATTCATCAAGTAAATATACTCAAAATCTACTCAAATCATCTGTGAAGTAAGAACATAACGATATTCACTGCATGCCTCGGCACTCATTGGACTGCACACATCAAAATGTGTTGCTTCCAACAAGTTGCTATCTTGTTCCATTTTACTGAAACCGAGGCTTTTCAGTCATCTTGCCTATGTGGTATGATTTGCATATCTCAAGTGATTCAAAATCAAGTGAGTCCAAATGATCCATCTGTATGGAGTTTCTTCATGCGTATACACCAATAGACATGGTTCGCATGTCTCAAACTTTTCAAAAACGAGTGAGTCCAAAGATCCATCAACATGGAGCTTCTTCATGCGTTTTATACCAATATGACTTACATGGCAGTGCCACAAGTAAGTGGTACTATCATTACTATCTTATATCTTTTGGCATGAAAATGTGTATCACTACGATCGAGATTCAATAAACCATTCCTTTAGGTGCAAGACCATTGAAGGTATTATTCAAATAAATAGAGTAACTATTATTCTCCTTAAACGAATAACCGTATTGCAATAGACATAATCCAATCATGTCTATGCTCAACGCAAACACCAAATGACAATCATTCAGGTTTAATACTAATCTTGATGGTAGAGGGAGCGTGCGATGTTTCATCACATCAAACTTGGAAATACTTCCAACACATATCGTCAGCTCACCTTTAGCTAGTCTCCGTTTATTCCGTAGCTCTTTTATTTCGAGTTACTAACACTTAGCAACCGAACCGGTATCTTATACCCTGGTGCTACTAGGAGTACTAGTAAAGTACACATTAACATAATGTATATCCAATATACTTCTATCGACCTTGCCAGCCTTCTCATCTACCAAGTATCTAGGGTGGTTCTGCTCCAGTGGCTGTTCCCCTTATTACAGAAGCACTTAGTCTCGGGTTTGGGTTTAACCTTGGGTTTCTTCACTGGAGCAGCAGCTGATTTGCCGTTTCATGAAGTATCCCTTCTTGCCCTTGCCCTTCTTGAAACTAGTGGTTTCACCAACCATCAACAATTGATGCTCCTTCTTGATTTCTACTTTCGCGGTGTCAAAACATCGCGAATACCTCAAGGATCATCATATCTATCCCTGATATGTTATAGTTCATCATGAAGCTCTAGCAGCTTGGTGGCAATGACTTTGGAGAAACATCACTATCTCATCTGGAAGATCAACTCCCACTTGATTCAAGTGATTGTTGCACTCAGACAATCTGAGCACAAGCTCAACAATTGAGCTTCTCTCCTTAGTTTGCAGGCTAAGAAAATCGTCGGAGATCTCATACCTCTTGACGTGGGCACAAGCCTGAAATCCCTATTGCAGCCCTCAAAACATCTCATATGTTTCATGATGTTTCAAAAACATCTTTGGTGCCTCAACTCTAAACCGTTTAACTGAACTATCACGTAGTTATCAAAAAGTGTATGTCAGACGTTCGCAACATCCACAGACAATGTTTGGGGTTCAGCACACTGAGCGGTGCATTAAGGACATAAGCTTTCTACTGTCCGCATAATCGCTACTTTCAACTTTCAACTATATTTTCTCTAGGAACATATCTAAACAGTGGAACTAAAGCGCGAGCTACGACATAATTTGCAAAATCCTTTTGACTATGTTCAGGATAATTAAGTTCATCTTATGAACTCCCACTTAGATAGACATCCCTCTGGTCATCTAAGTGATCACATGATCCGAGTCAACTAGGCCGTGTCCGATCATCACGTGAGACGGACTAGTCATCATCGGTGAACATCTTCATGTTGATCGTATCTACTATACGACTCATGCTCGACCTTTCGGTCTCCGTGTTCCGAGGCCATGTCTGTACATGCTAGGCTCGTCAAGTTAACCCTAAGTGTTTTTGCTGTGTAAAACTGTCTTACACCCGTTGTATGTGAACGTAAGAATCCATCACACCCGATCATCACGTGGTGCTTAGAAGCGACGAACTGTAGCAACGGTGCACAGTTAGGGGAGAACACTTCTTGAAATTTTTGTAAGGGATCATCTTATTTACTACCGTCGTCCTAAGTAAACAAGATGCATAAACATAATAAACATCACATGCAATTATATAGTTGTGACATGATATGGCCAATATCATATAGCTCCATTGATCTTCATCTTCGGGGCTCCATGATCATCTTGTCACCGGCTTGACACCATGATCTCCATCATCGTGTCTTCATGAAGTTGTCACGCCAACGACTACTTCTACTTCTATGACTAACGTTTAGCAATAAAGTAAAGTAGTTTACATGGCGTTATTCAATGACACGTAGGTCATACAAAAAATAAAGACAACTCCTATGGCTCCTGCCGGTTGTCATACTCATCGACATGCAAGTCGTGAATCCTATTACAAAGAACATGATCTCATACATCACAATTCATCATTCATCACAACTTCTGGCCATATCACATCACATGATCAATCGCTGCAAAAACAAGTTAGACGTCCTCTAATTGTTGTTGCATCTTTTACGTGGCTGCAATTGGGTTCTAGCAAGAACGTTTTCTTACCTACGAATCACCACAACGTGATTTTGTCAACTTCTATTTACCCTTCATAAGGGCCCTGTTCATCGATTCCGCTCCAACTAAAATGGGAGAGACAGACACCCGCCAGCCACCTTATGCAACTAGTGCATGTCAGTCGGTGGAACCGGTCTCACGTAAGCGTACGTGTAAGGTTGGTCCGGGCCGCTTCATCCCACAATACCGTTGAGCAAGAAAAGACTAGTAGAGGCAAGTAAGATGACAAAATCCACGCCCACAACAAAGTTGTGTTCTACTCGTGCAAAGAGAACTACGCATAGACCTAGCTCATGATGCCACTGTTGGGGAACGTTGCAGAAAATTAAAATTTTTCCTACGGTTTCACCAAGATCCATCTATGAGTTCATCTAAGCAACGAGTCTAGGGAGAGAGTTTGCATCTACATACCACTTGTAGATCGCGTGTGGAAGCTTGCAAGGTGATGATGTAGTCGTACTCGACGTGATCCAAATCACCGATGACCAGCGCCGAACGGACGGCACCTCCGCGTTCAACACACGTACGGGACGGGAGACGTCTCCTCCTTCTTGATCCAGCAAGGGGGAAGGAGAGGTTGATGAAGATCCAGCAGCACGACGGCGTGGTGGTGGATGCAGGGCGTCACAGCAGCAGGGCTTCGCCGAGACTACGAGGGAGAGACGTAACGGGGGGAGGTGGAGGCGCCAGGGGCTGGTGTAAAATCCCTCCTCTCCCCCCCACTATATATAGGGGTGCCAGGGGGGCGCCGGCCCTAGTAGATGAGATCTACTAGGGGGGGCGGCGGCCAAGGGGAGGTTTCCCTCCCCCCCAAGGCACCTAGGGGTGCCTTCCACCACATGGACTCTTCCATGGTGGAAACCCTAGGTGCATGGGCCTATAGGGGCTGGTGCCCTTGGCCCATCTAGACCAAGGCGCACCCCCTACAGCCCATGTGGCCCCCCGGGACAGGTGGCCCCACCCGGTGGACCCCCGGGACCCTTCCGGTGGTCCCGGTACAATACCGATAACCCCGAAACTTGTCCCGATGCCCGAAATAGCACTTCCTATATATAATTCTTTACCTCCGGACCATTTCGGAACTCCTCGTGACGTCCGGGATCTCATCCGGGACTCCGAACAACATTCTGGTTTCTGCATATACATATCTTCATAACCCTAGCGTCACCGAACCTTAAGTGTGTAGACCCTACGGGTTCAGGAGACAAGCAGACATGACCGAGACGACTCTCCGGTCAATAACCAACAGCGGGATCTGGATACCCATGTTGGCTCCCACATGCTCCACGATGATCTCATCGGATGAACCACGATGTCGAGGATTTAATCAATCCCGTACGCTATTCCCTTTGTCTATCGATATGTTACTTGCCCGAGATTCGATCGTCGGTATCCCAATACCTCGTTCAATCTCGTTACCGGCAAGTCACTTTACTCGTACCGTAATGCATGATCCCGTGACCAGACACTTGGTCACTCTGAGCTCATTATGATGATGCATTACCGAGTGGGCCCAGTGATACCTCTCCGTCATACGGAGTGACAAATCCCAGTCTTGATCCATGTCACCCAACAGACACTTTCGGAGATACCCGTAGTCTACCTTTATAGTCACCCAGTTACGTTGTGACGTTTGGCATACCCAAAGCACTCCTACGGTATCCGGGAGTTACACGATCTCATGGTCTAAGGAAAAGATACTTGACATTGGAAAACACTAGCAAATGAACTATACGATCTTGTGCTATGTTTAGGATTGGGTCTTGTCCATCACATCATTCTCCTAATGATGTGATCTCGTTATCAATGACATCCAGTGTCCATAGTCAGGAAACCATGACTATCTGTTGATCAACGAGCTAGTCAACTAGAGGCTCACTAGGGACATGTTGATGTCTGTTATTCACACATGTATTACGATTTCCGGATAACACAATTATAGCATGAATAAAGACAATTATCATGAACAAGGAAATATAATAATAATGCTTTTATTATTGCCTCTAGGGCATATTTCCAACAGTCTCCCACTTGCACTAGAGTCAATAATCTAGTTACATTGTGATGAGTCGAACACCCATGGAATTCTGGTGTTGATCATGTTTTGCTCTAGGGAGAGGTTTAGTCAACGGATCTGCTATATTCAGGTCCGTATGTACTTTACAAATCTCTATGTCTCCATCTTGAACATTTTCACGAATGGAGTTGAAGCGACGCTTGATGTGCCTTGTCTTCTTGTGAAACCTGGGCTCCTTGGCAAGTGCAATAGCTCCAGTGTTGTCACAGAAGAGCTTGATCGGCCCCGACGCATTGGGTATGACTCCTAGGTCGGTGATGAACTCCTTCACCCATATTGCTTCATGTGCTGCCTCCGAGGCTGCCATGTACTCCGCTTCACATGTAGATCCCGCCACGACGCTTTGCTTGCAACTGCACCAGCTTACTGCCCCACCATTCAAAATATACACGTATCCGGTTTGTGACTTAGAGTCATCCAGATCTGTGTCGAAGCTAGCGTCGACATAACCCTTTACGACGAGCTCTTCGTCACCTCCATAAACGAGAAACATTTCCTTAGTCTTTTTCAGGTACTTCAGGATATTCTTGACCGCTGTCCAGTGTTCCTTGCCAGGATTACTTTGGTACCTTCCTACCAAACTGACGGCAAGGTTAACATCAGGTCTGGTACACAGCATGGCATACATAATAGAACCTATGGCTGAGGCATAGGGGATGACGCTCATCTCTTCTATATCTTCTGCCGTGGTCGGACATTGAGCTGAGCTCAATTTCACACCTTGTAACACAGGCAAGAACCCTTTCTTGGATTGATCCATATTGAACTTCTTCAATATCTTATCAAGGTATGTGCTTTGTGAAAGACCTATGAGGCGTCTCGATCTATCTCTATAGATTTTGATGCCTAATATATAAGCAGCTTCTCCAAGGTCCTTCATTGAAAAACTTTTATTCAAGTAGGCCTTGATGCTGTCCAAGAGTTCTATATCATTTCCCATCAACAGTATGTCATCTACATATAATATGAGAAATGCTACAGAGCTCCCACTCACTTTCTTGTAAACGCAGGCTTCTCCATAAGTCTGTGTAAACCCAAACGCTTTGATCATCTCATCAAAGAGAATGTTCCAACTCCGAGATGCTTGCACCAGCCCATAAATCGAGCGTTGGAGCTTGCACACTTTGTCAGCATTCTTAGGATCGACAAAACCTTCCGGCTGCATCATATACAATTCTTCCTTAAGGAAACCATTAAGGAATGCCGTTTTGACATCCATTTGCCATATTTCGTAATCATAGAATGCGGCAATTGCTAACATGATTCGGACGGACTTCAGCTTCGCTACCGGTGAGAAAGTCTCATCATAGTCAACCCCTTGAACTTGTCGATAACCCTTAGCGACAAGCCGAGCTTTATAGATGGTCACATTACCATCCGCGTCTGTCTTCTTCTTAAAGATCCATTTATTTTCTATGGCTCGCCGCTCAACGGGCAAGTCAGTCAAAGTCCATACTTTGTTTTCATACATGGATCCTATCTCGGATTTCATGGCTTCTAGCCATTTGTCGGAATCCGGGCCCGCCATCGCTTCTTCATAGTTTGAAGGTTCACCGTTGTCTAACAGCATGATTTCCAAGACAGGGTTGCCGTACCACACTGGTGCGGAACGTGTCCTTGTGGACCTTCGAATTTCAGTAGGAGCTTGATCAGAAGTATCTTGATCATTATCATTAACTTCCTCTCTAGTCGGTGCTGGCACCTCAGGAACATTTTCTTGAGTTGCGCCATTTTCCGGTTCAAGAGGCAATACTTCATCAAGCTCTACTTTCCTCCCACTTACTTCTTTCGAGAGAAACTCTTTCTCCAGAAAGGACCCATTCTTGGCAACAAAGATCTTGCCTTCGGATCTGAGGTAGAAGGTGTACCCAATAGTTTCTTTTGGGTATCCTATGAAGACGCATTTTTCCGATTTGGGTTCGAGCTTTTCAGGTTGAAGTTTCTTGACATAAGCATCGCATCCCCAAACTTTTAGAAACGACAGCTTAGGTTTCTTCCCAAACCACAATTCATACGGTGTTGTCTCAACGGATTTCGACGGAGCCCTATTTAAAGTGAATGCGGCAGTCTCTAAAGCATAGCCCCAAAAAGAAAGCGGTAAATCGGTAAGAGACATCATAGATCGCACCATATCTAACAGAGTGCGATTACGACGTTCGGACACACCATTACGCTGAGGTGTTCCAGGCGGCGTGAGTTGTGAAACTATTCCACATTTTCTTAAGTGTGCCCCAAACTCGTGACTCAAGTATTCTCCTCCACGATCTGATCGTAGAAACTTGATTTTCCTGTCACGTTGATTTTCAACCTCACTCTAAAATTCCTTAAACTTTTCAAAGGTTTCAGACTTGTGTTTCATTAAGTAGATATACCCATACCTACTTAAATCATCAGTGAGGGTGAGAACATAACGATAGCCACCGCGAGCCTCAACACTCATTGGACCGCACACATCAGTATGTATGATTTCCAATAAGTCGGTTGCTCGCTCCATTGTTCCTGAGAACGGAGTCTTGGTCATTTTACCCATAAGGCATGGTTCGCACGTGTCAAATGATTCATAATCAAGAGACTCTAAAAGTCCATCAGCATGGAGCTTCTTCATGCGTTTGACACCTATGTGACTAAGGCGGCAGTGCCACAAGTATGTGGGACTATCATTATCAACCTTACTTCTTTTGGTACTCACATTATGAACATGTGTAGCATCACGTTCGAGATTCATAAAGAATAAACCATTCACCATAGGAGCATGACCATAAAACATATCTCTCATAAAAATGGAACAACCATTATTCTCAGATTTAAAAGAGTAGCCATCTCGAATTAAACGAGATCCCGATACAATGTTCATGCTCAAAGCTGGCACTAAATAACAATTATTAAGGTTTAAAACTAATCCCGAAGGGAGATGCAGAGGTAGCGTGCCGACGGCGATCACATTGACCTTGGAACCATTCCCGACGCGCATCGTCACCTCGTCCTTTGCCAGTTTCCGCTTATTCTGCAGCCCCTGCTT
>NC_041389.1:59478265-59479129 GCF_002162155.2 Triticum dicoccoides | reverse complement strand
TCCAACTCCGAGATGCTTGCACCAGCCCATAAATCGACCGTTGGAGCTTGCACACTTTGTCAGCATTCTTAGGATCGACAAAACCTTCCGGCTGCATCATATACAATTCTTCCTTAAGGAAACCATTAAGGAATGCCGTTTTGACGTCCATTTGCCATATTTCGTAATCATAGAATGCGGCAATTGCTAACATGATTCGGACGGACTTCAGCTTCGCTACCGGTGAGAAAGTCTCATCGTAGTCAACCCCTTGAACTTGTCGATAACCCTTAGCGACAAGCCGAGCTTTATAGATGGTCACATTACCATCCGCGTCTGTCTTCTTCTTAAAGATCCATTTATTTTCTATGGCTCGCTGCTCAACGGGCAAGTCAGTCAAAGTCCATACTTTGTTTTCATACATGGATCCTATCTCGGATTTCATGGCTTCTAGCCATTCGTCGGAATCCGGGCCCGCCATCGCTTCTTCATAGTTCGAAGGTTCACCGTTGTCTAACAGCATGATTTCCAAGACAGGGTTGCCGTACCACTCTGGTGCGGAACGTGTCCTTGTGGACCTTCGAATTTCAGTAGGAGCTTGATCAGAAGTATCTTGATCATTATCATTAACTTCCTCTCTAGTCGGTGCTGGCACCTCAGGAACATTTTCTTGAGTTGCGCCATTTTCCGGTTCAAGAGGCAATACTTCATCAAGCTCTACTTTCCTCCCACTTACTTCTTTCGAGAGAAACTCTTTCTCCAGAAAGGACCCATTCTTGGCAACAAAGATCTTGCCTTCGGATCTGAGGTAGAAGGTGTACCCAATAGTTTCTTTTGGGTATCCTATGAAGACGCATTTTTCCGATTTGGGTTCGAGCTTTTCAG
>NC_041389.1:59466194-59478165 GCF_002162155.2 Triticum dicoccoides | reverse complement strand
GTTTATTCCGTAGCTCTTTTATTTCGAGTTACTAACACTTAGCAACCGAACCGGTATCTTATACCCTGGTGCTACTAGGAGTACTAGTAAAGTACACATTAACATAATGTATATCCAATATACTTCTATCGACCTTGCCAGCCTTCTCATCTACCAAGTATCTAGGGTGGTTCTGCTCCAGTGGCTGTTCCCCTTATTACAGAAGCACTTAGTCTCGGGTTTGGGTTTAACCTTGGGTTTCTTCACTGGAGCAGCAGCTGATTTGCCGTTTCATGAAGTATCCCTTCTTGCCCTTGCCCTTCTTGAAACTAGTGGTTTCACCAACCATCAACAATTGATGCTCCTTCTTGATTTCTACTTTCGCGGTGTCAAAACATCGCGAATACCTCAAGGATCATCATATCTATCCCTGATATGTTATAGTTCATCATGAAGCTCTAGCAGCTTGGTGGCAATGACTTTGGAGAAACATCACTATCTCATCTGGAAGATCAACTCCCACTTGATTCAAGTGATTGTTGCACTCAGACAATCTGAGCACAAGCTCAACAATTGAGCTTCTCTCCTTAGTTTGCAGGCTAAGAAAATCGTCGGAGGTCTCATTGTCGGGGAACGTTGCAGAAAACAAAAAATTTCCTACTCGTTTCACCAAGATCATCTAGGAGGTCATCTAGCAACGAGTGATTAGATGCATCTACATACCTTTGTAGATCGCGAGCGGAAGCGTTCAAAAGAACGGTGATGATGTAGTCGTACTCGACGTGATCCAAATCACCGATGACCAGCGCCGAACGGACGGCACCTCCGCGTTCAACACACGTACGGAACAGCCACGTCTCCTCCTTCTTGATCCAGCAAGGGAGGGAGGAGAGGTTGAGGGAGATGGCACCAGCAGCAGCACGACGGCGTGGTGTTGATGGAGCTGCAGTACTCCGGCAGAGCTTCGCTAAGCACTATGGAGGTGGAGGAGGTGTTGGGGAGGGAGAAGGAGGCAACCAAAGGCCAAGGCGTTCAGGTATGAAGTCCCTCCTCTCCCCCACTATATATAGGAGGGCCAAGGGGGGGTGGCCGGCCCTAGCAGATCCAATCTCCTAGGGGGTGCGGCGGCCAAGGGGGGTTTCCCTCCCCCCCAAGGCACCTAGGAGGTGCCTTACCCTCCTAGGACTCTTGCCCCCTTAAACCCTAGGCGCATGGGCCTATGTGGGGCTGGTGCCCTTGTCCCATTAGGCCAAGGCGCACCCCCTTACAGCCCATGTGGCCCCCCGGGACAGGTGGACCCACCCGGTGGACCCCCGGGACCCTTCCGGTGGTCCCGGTACAATACCGATAACCCCGAAACTTGTCCCGATGCCCGAAACAGGACTTCCCATATATAAATCTTTACCTCCGGACCATTCCGGAACTCCTCGTGACGTCCGGGATCTCATCCGGGACTCCGAACAACATTCGGGTTACTGCATATACATATCCCTACAACCCTAGCGTAACCGAACCTTAAGTGTGTAGACCCTACGGGTTCGGGAGACAAGCAGACATGACCGAGACGACTCTCCGGTCAATAACCAACAGCGGGATCTGGATACCCATGTTGGCTCCCACATGCTCCACGATGATCTCATCGGATGAACCACGATGTCGAGGATTCAATCAACCCCGTACGTTATTCCCTTTGTCTATCGATATGTTACTTGCCCGAGATTCGATCGTCGGTATCCCAATACCTCGTTCAATCTCGTTACCGGCAAGTCACTTTACTCGTACCGTAATGCATGATCCCATGACCAGACACTTGGTCACTCTGAGCTCATTATGATGATGCATTACCGAGTGGGCCCAGTGATACCTCTCCGTCATATGGAGTGACAAATCCCAGTCTTGATCCATGTCACCCAACAGACACTTTCGGAGATACCCGTAGTCTACCTTTATAGTCACCCAGTTACGTTGTGACGTTTGGCATACCCAAAGCACTCCTACGGTATCCGGGAGTTACACGATCTCATGGTCTAAGGAAAAGATACTTGACATTGGAAAACTCTAGCAAACGAACTATACGATCTTGTGCTATGTTTAAGATTGGGTCTTGTCCATCACATCATTCTCCTAATGATGTGATCTCGTTATCAATGACATCCAGTGTCCATAGTCAGGAAACCATGACTATCTGTTGATCAACGAGCTAGTCAACTAGAGGCTCACTAGGGACATGTTGATGTCTGTTATTCACACATGTATTACGATTTCCGGATAACACAATTATAGCATGAATAAAGACAATTATCATGAACAAGGAAATATAATAATAATGCTTTTATTATTGCCTCTAGGGCATATTTCCAACAGTCTCCCACTTGCACTAGAGTCAATAATCTAGTTACATTGTGATGAGTCGAACACCCATGGAATTCTGGTGTTGATCATGTTTTGCTCTAGGGAGAGGTTTAGTCAACGGATCTGCTATATTCAGGTCCGTATGTACTTTACAAATCTCTATGTCTCCATCTTGAACATTTTCACGAATGGAGTTGAAGCGACGCTTGATGTGCCTTGTCTTCTTGTGAAACCTGGGCTCCTTGGCAAGTGCAATAGCTCCAGTGTTGTCACAGAAGAGCTTGATCGGCCCCGACGCATTGGGTATGACTCCTAGGTCGGTGATGAACTCCTTCACCCATATTGCTTCATGTGCTGCCTCCGAGGCTGCCATGTACTCCGCTTCACATGTAGATCCCGCCACGACGCTTTGCTTGCAACTGCACCAGCTTACTGCCCCACCATTCAAAATATACACGTATCCGGTTTGTGACTTAGAGTCATCCAGACCTGTGTCGAAGCTAGCGTCGACGTAACCCTTTACGACGAGCTCTTCGTCACCTCCATAAACGAGAAACATTTCCTTAGTCCTTTTCAGGTACTTCAGGATATTCTTGACCGCTGTCCAGTGTTCCTTGCCGGGATTACTTTGGTACCTTCCTACCAAACTGACGGCAAGGTTTACATCAGGTCTGGTACACAGCATGGCATACATAATAGAACCTATGGCTGAGGCATAGGGGATGACGCTCATCTCTTCTATATCTTCTGCCGTGGTCGGACATTGAGCTGAGCTCAATTTCACACCTTGTAACACAGGCAAGAACCCTTTCTTGGATTGATCCATATTGAACTTCTTCAATATCTTATCAAGGTATGTGCTTTGTGAAAGACCTATGAGGCGTCTCGATCTATCTCTATAGATTTTGATGCCTAATATATAAGCAGCTTCTCCAAGGTCCTTCATTGAAAAACTTTTATTCAAGTAGGCCTTGATGCTGTCCAAGAGTTCTATATCATTTCCCATCAAAAGTATGTCATCTACATATAATATGAGAAATGCTACAGAGCTCCCACTCACTTTCTTGTAAACGCAGGCTTCTCCATAAGTCTGTGTAAACCCAAACGCTTTGATCATCTCATCAAAGCGAATGTTCCAACTCCGAGATGCTTGCACCAGCCCATAAATCGAGCGTTGGAGCTTGCACACTTTGTCAGCATTCTTAGGATCAACAAAACCTTCCGGCTGCATCATATACAATTCTTCCTTAAGGAAACCATTAAGGAATGTCGTTTTGACGTCCATTTGCCATATTTCGTAATCATAGAATGCGGCAATTGCTAACATGATTCGGACGGACTTCAGCTTCGCTACCGGTGAGAAAGTCTCATCGTAGTCAACCCCTTGAACTTGTCGATAACCCTTAGCGACAAGCCGAGCTTTATAGATGGTCACATTACCATCCGCGTCTGTCTTCCTCTTAAAGATCCATTTATTTTCTATGGCTCGCCGCTCAACGGGCAAGTCAGTCAAAGTCCATACTTTGTTTTCATACATGGATCCTATCTCGGATTTCATGGCTTCTAGCCATTTGTCGGAATCCGGGCCCGCCATCGCTTCTTCATAGTTCGAAGGTTCACCGTTGTCTAACAGCATGATTTCCAAGACAGGGTTGCCGTACCACTCTGGTGCGGAACGTGTCCTTGTGGACCTTCGAATTTCAGTAGGGGCTTGATCAGAAGTATCTTGATCATTATCATTAACTCCCTCTCTAGTCGGTGCTGGCACCTCAGGAACATTTTCTTGAGTTGCGCCATTTTCCGGTTCAAGAGGTAATACTTCATCAAGCTCTACTTTCCTCCCACTTACTTCTTTCGAGATAAACTCTTTCTCCAGAAAGGACCCATTCTTGGCAACAAAGATCTTGCCTTCGGATCTGAGGTAGAAGGTGTACCCAATAGTTTCTTTTGGGTATCCTATGAAGACGCATTTTTCCGACTTGGGTTCGAGCTTTTCAGGTTGAAGTTTCTTGACATAAGCATCGCATCCCCAAACTTTTAGAAACGACAGCTTAGGTTTCTTCCCAAACCATAATTCATACGGTGTCGTCTCAACGGATTTCGACGGAGCCCTATTTAAAGTGAATGCGGCAGTCTCTAAAGCATAGCCCCAAAAAGAAAGCGGTAAATCGGTAAGAGACATCATAGATCGCACCATATCTAACAGAGTGCGATTACGACGTTCGGACACACCATTACGCTGAGGTGTTCCAGGCGGCGTGAGTTGTGAAACTATTCCACATTTTCTTAAGTGTGCCCCAAACTCGTGACTCAAGTATTCTCCTCCACGATCTGATCGTAGAAACTTGATTTTTCTGTCACGTTGATTTTCAACCTCACTCTGAAATTCCTTGAACTTTTCAAAGGTTTCAGGCTTGTGTTTCATTAAGTAGATATACCCATACCTACTTAAATCATCAGTGAGGGTGAGAACATAACGATAGCCACCGCGAGCCTCAACACTCATCGGACCGCACACATCAGTATGTATGATTTCCAATAAGTCGGTTGCTCGCTCCATTGTTCCTGAGAATGGAGTCTTGGTCATTTTACCCATAAGGCATGGTTCGCACGTGTCAAATGATTCATAATCAAGAGACTCTAAAAGTCCATCAGCATGGAGCTTCTTCATGCGTTTGACACCTATGTGACCAAGGCGGCAGTGCCACAAGTATGTGGGACTATCATTATCAACCTTACTTCTTTTGGTACTCACATTATGAACATGTGTAGCATCACGTTCGAGATTCATAAAGAATAAACCATTCACCATAGGAGCATGACCATAAAACATATCTCTCATAAAAATGGAACAACCATTATTCTCAGATTTAAAAGAGTAGCCATCTCGAATTAAACGAGATCCCGATACAATGTTCATGCTCAAAGCTGGCACTAAATAACAATTATTAAGGTTCAAAACTAATCCCGAAGGGAGATGCAGAGGTAGCGTGCCGACGGCGATCACATTGACCTTGGAACCATTCCCGACGCGCATCGTCACCTCGTCCTTTGCCAGTTTCCGCTTATTCCGCAGCCCCTGCTTTGAGTTACAAATGTGAGCAACTGCACCGGTATCAAATACCCAGGAGCCACTACGAGCACTAGTAAGGTACACATCAATTACATGTATATCACATATACCTTTTGTTTTGCCGGCCTTCTTATCCGCTAAGTACTTAGGGCAGTTCCGCTTCCAGTGACCGCTTCCCTTGCAATAAAAGCACTCAGTCTCGGGCTTGGGTCCATTCCTTGGCTTCTTCCCAGCAGCTTGCTTGCCGGGCGCGGCAACCTCCTTGCCGTCCTTCTTGAAGTTCTTTTTACCCTTGCCTTTCTTGAACTTAGTGGTTTTATTGACCATCAACACTTGATGTTCCTTCCTGACTTCTATCTCTGCTGATTTCAGCATAGCAAATACTTCAGGAATGGTCTTTTCCATCCCCTGCATATTGAAGTTCATCACAAAGCTCTTGTAGCTTGGTGGAAGCGACTGGAGGATTCTGTCAATGACCGCGTCATCCGGGAGATTAACTCCCAGCTGAGTCAAGCGGTTATGCAACCCAGACATAGTGAGTATGTGCTCACTGACAGAACTGTTTTCCTCCATCTTACAGCTGAAGAATTTGTCGGAGACTTCATATCTCTCGACCCGGGCATGAGCTTGGAAAACCATTTTCAGCTCTTCGAACATCTCATATGCTCCATGTCTCTCAAAACGCTTTTGGAGCCCCGGCTCTAGGCTGTAACGCATGCCGCACTGAACGAGGGAGTAGTCATCGAAACGTGCCTACCAAGCGTTCATAACATCTTGTTCTGCAGGGAGAACGGGTGCGTCACCAAGCGGTGCTTGTAGGACATAATCTTTCTTGGCAGCTATGAGGATGATCCTCAGGTTCCGGACCCAGTCCGTATAGTTGCTGCCATCGTCTTTCAGCTTAGTTTTCTCTAGGAACGCGTTGAAGTTGAGGACTACGTTGGCCATTTGATCTACAAGACATATTGCAAATATTTTAGACTAAGTTCATGATAATTAAGTTCAACTAATCAAATTATTAGTGAACTCCCACTTAGATTAGACATCCCTCTAGTCATCTAAGTATTACATGATCCGAGTTAAACTAGACCGTGTCCGATCATCACGTGAGACGGACTAGTCAACATCGGTGAACATCTTCATGTTGATCGTATCTTCTATACGACTCATGCTCGACCTTTCGGTCTTCTGTGCTCCGAGGCCATGTCTGTACATGCTAGGCTCGTCAAGTCAACCTAAGTGTTTGCATGTGTAAATCTGTCTTACACCCGTTGTATGTGAACGTCTGAATAAAACACCCGATCATCACGTGGTGTTTTGAAACAGCGAACTGTAGCAACGGTGCACAGTTAGGGGGAACACTTCTTGAATTTATTGTGAGGGATCATCTTATTTACTACCGTCGTTCTAAGTAAACAAGATGCAAAACATGATAAACATCACATGCAATCAAATAATAAACGTGACATGATATGGCCAATATCACATAGCTCCTTTGATCTCCATCTTGGGGCTCCATGATCATCTTGTCACCGGCTTGACACCATGATCTCCATCATCATGATCTCCATCATCGTGTCTCCATGAAGTTGCTCGCCAACTATTACTTCTACTACTATGGCTAACGCGTTTAGCAATAAAGTAAAGTAATTTACATGGCGTTTCTCGATGACACGCAGGTCATTAAAAGAATAAAGACAACTCCTATGGCTCCTGCCGGTTGTCATACTCATCGACATGCAAGTCGTGAATCCTATTACAATAGCATGAACATCTCATACATCACATATAGATCATTCATCATTCATCACAACTTTGGCCATATCATATCACAAACCACTTGCTGCAAAAACAAGTTAGGCGTCCTCTAATTGTTGTTGCAAGTTTTACGTGGCTGAATTAGGGTTCTAGCAAGAACGTTTTCTTACCTACGTTAAAGCCACAACGTGATTTGTCAACTTCTATTTACCCTTCATAAGGACCCTGTTCATCGATTCCGCTCCAACTAAAGTGGGAGAGACAGACACCCGCCAGCCACCTTATGCAACTAGTGCATGTTAGTCGGTGGAACCGGTCTCACGTAAGCGTACGTGTAAGGTTGGTCCGGGCCGCTTCATCCCACAATACCGCTGAAGCAAGAAAGGACTAGTAACGGCAAGAAAGTTGACAAATCTACGCCCACAACAAATTGTGTTCTACTCGCGCAAGAAGAACTACGCATAGACCTAGCTCATGATGCCACTGTTGGGGAACGTTGCAGAAAACAAAAATTTTCCTACTCGTTTCACCAAGATCATCTAGGAGTTCATCTAGCAACGAGTGAATAGATGCATCTACATACCTTGTAGATCGCGAGCGGAAGCGTTCAAAGAACGGGGATGATGTAGTCGAACACGACGTGATTCGAATCACCGGAGATCCTAGCACCGAACGGACGGCACCTCCGCGTTCAACACACGTACGGAACAGCCACGTCTCCTCCTTCTTGATCCAGCAAGGGAGGGAGGAGAGGTTGAGGGAGATGGCACCAGCAGCAGCACGACGGCGTGGTGTTGATGGAGCTGCAGTACTCCGACAGAGCTTCGCTAAGCACTATGGAGGTGGAGGAGGTGTTGGGGAGGGAGAAGGAGGCAACCAAAGGCCAAGGACTCAAGGTATGAAGTCCCTCCTCTCCCCCACTATATATAGGGGTGCCAAGGGGGGGTGGCCGGCCCTAGGAGATCCAATCTCCTAGGGGTGCGGCGGCCAAGGGGGTTTCCCTCCCCCCCAAGGCACCTAGGAGGTGCCTTGCCCTCCTAGGACTCTTGCCCCCTTGAACCCTAGGCGCATGGGCCTATGTGGGGCTGGTGCCCTTGGCCCAAGCAGGCCAAGGCGCACCCCCTACAGCCCATGTGGCCCCCGGGGATGGGTGGCCCCACCCGGTGGACCCCCGGGACCCTTCCGGTGGTCCCGGTACAATACCGATAACCCCGAAACTTGTCCCGATGCCCGAAACAGGACTTCCCATATATAAATCTTTACCTCCGGACCATTCCGGAACTCCTCGTGACGTCCGGGATCTCATCCGGGACTCCGAACAACATTCGGGTTACTGCATATACATATCCCTACAACCCTAGCGTAACCGAACCTTAAGTGTGTAGACCCTACGGGTTCGGGAGACAAGCAGACATGACCGAGACGACTCTCCGGTCAATAACCAACAGCGGGATCTGGATACCCATGTTGGCTCCCACATGCTCCACGATGATCTCATCGGATGAACCACGATGTCGAGGATTCAATCAACCCCGTACGCTATTCCCTTTGTCTATCGATATGTTACTTGCCCGAGATTCGATCGTCGGTATCCCAATACCTCGTTCAATCTCGTTACCAGCAAGTCACTTTACTCGTACCGCAATGCATGATCCCGTGACCAGACACTTGGTCACTCTGAGCTCATTATGATGATGCATTACCGAGTGGGCCCAGTGATACCTCTCCGTCATACGGAGTGACAAATCCCAGTCTTGATCCATGTCACCCAACAGACACTTTCGGAGATACCCGTAGTCTACCTTTATAGTCACCCAGTTATGTTGTGACGTTTGGCATACCCAAAGCACTCCTACAGTATCCGGGAGTTACACGATCTCATGGTCTAAGGAAAAAATACTTGACATTGGAAAACTCTAGCAAACGAACTTATACGATCTTGTGCTATGTTTAGGATTGGGTCTTGTCCATC
Organism: Triticum dicoccoides; assembly: GCF_002162155.2. Classification (NCBI taxonomy): domain Eukaryota; kingdom Viridiplantae; phylum Streptophyta; class Magnoliopsida; order Poales; family Poaceae; genus Triticum; species Triticum dicoccoides. Next base: position 59,469,031 of record NC_041389.1, on the reverse strand, counting down.
ACATCATTCTCCTAATGATGTGATCTCGTTATCAATGACATCCAGTGTCCATAGTCAGGAAACCATGACTATCTGTTGATCAACGAGCTAGTCAACTAGAGGCTTACTAGGGACATGTTGATGTCTGTTATTCACACATGTATTACGATTTCCGGATAACACAATTATAGCATGAATAAAGACAATTATCATGAACAAGGAAATATAATAATAATGCTTTTATTATTGCCTCTAGGGCATATTTCCAACAAGTTCCGCTTCCAGTGACCGCTTCCCTTGCAATAAAAGCACTCAGTCTCGGGCTTGGGTCCATTCTTTGGCTTCTTCCCGGCAGCTTGCTTGCCGGGCGCGGCAACCTCCTTGCCGTCCTTCTTGAAGTTCTTTTTACCCTTGCCTTTCTTGAACTTAGTGGTTTTATTGACCATCAACACTTGATGTTCCTTCCTGACTTCTACCTCTGCTGATTTCAGCATAGCAAATACTTCAGGAATGGTCTTTTCCATCCCCTGCATATTGAAGTTCATCACAAAGCTCTTGTAGCTTGGTGGAAGCGACTGGAGGATTCTGTCAATGACCGCATCATCCGGGAGATTAACTCCCAGCTGAGTCAAGCGGTTATGCAACCCAGACATAGTGAGTATGTGCTCACTGACAGAACTGTTTTCCTCCATCTTACAGCTGAAGAATTTGTCGGAGACTTCATATCTCTCGACCCGGGCATGAGCTTGGAAAACCATTTTCAGCTCTTCGAACATCTCATATGCTCCATGTCTCTCAAAACGCTTTTGGAGCCCCGGCTCTAGGCTGTAAAGCATGCCGCACTGAACGAGGGAGTAGTCATCGAAACGTGCCTGCCAAGCGTTCATAACATCTTGTTCTGCAGGGAGGACGGGTGCGTCACCAAGCAGTGCTTGTAGGACATAATCTTTCTTGGCAGCTATGAGGATGATCCTCAGGTTCCGGACCCAGTCCGTATAGTTGGTGCCATCGTCTTTCAGCTTAGTTTTCTCTAGGAACGCGTTGAAGTTGAGGACTACGTTGGCCATTTGATCTACAAGACATATTGCAAAGATTTTAGACTAAGTTCATGATAATTAAGTTCAACTAATCAAATTATTAGTGAACTCCCACTTAGATTAGACATCCCTCTAGTCATCTAAGTATTACATGATCCGAGTTAAACTAGACCGTGTCCGATCATCACGTGAGACGGACTAGTCAACATCGGTGAACATCTTCATGTTGATCGTATCTTCTATACGACTCATGCTCGACCTTTCGGTCTTCTGTGTTCCGAGGCCATGTCTGTACATGCTAGGCTCGTCAAGTCAACCTAAGTGTTTGCATGTGTAAATCTGTCTTACACCCGTTGTATGTGAACGTCTGAATAAAACACCCGATCATCACGTGGTGTTTTGAAACAGCGAACTGTCGCAACGGTGCAGAGTTAGGGGGAACACTTCTTGAATTTATTGTGAGGGATCATCTTATTTACTACCGTCGTTCTAAGTAAACAAGATGCAAAACATGATAAACATCACATGCAATCAAATAATAAACGTGACATGATATGGCCAATATCACACAGCTCCTTTGATCTCCATCTTGGGGCTCCATGATCATCTTGTCACCGGCTAGACACCATGATCTCCATCATCATGATCTCCATCATCGTGTCTCCATGAAGTTGCTCGCCAATTATTACTTCTACTACTATGGCTAATGCGTTTAGCAATAAAGTAAAGTAATTACATGGCGTTTCTTGATGACACGCAGGTCATATAAAAGAATAAAGACAACTCCTATGGCTCCTGCCGGTTGTCATACTCATCGACATGCAAGTCGTGATTCCTATTACAATAGCATGAACATCTCATACATCACATATAGATCATTCATCATTCATCACAACTTTGGCCATATCATATCACAAACCACTTGCTGCAAAAACAAGTTAGACGTCCTCTAATTGTTGTTGCAAGTTTTACGTGGCTGAATTAGGGTTCTAGCAAGAACGTTTTCTTACCTACGTTAAAGCCACAACGTGATTTGTCAACTTCTATTTACCCTTCATAAGGACCCTGTTCATCGATTCCGCTCCAACTAAAGTAGGACAGACAGACACCCGCCAGCCACCTTATGCAACTAGTGCATGTTAGTCGGTGGAACCGGTCTCACGTAAGCGTACGTGTAAGGTTGGTCCGGGCCGCTTCATCCCACAATACCGCTGAAGCAAGAAAGGACTAGTAACGGCAAGAAAGTTGACAAATCTACGCCCACAACAAATTGTGTTCTACTCGCGCAAGAAGAACTACGCATAGACCTAGCTCTGATACCACTGTCGGGGAACGTTGCAGAAAACAAAAATTTTCCTACTCGTTTCATCAAGATCATCTAGGAGTTCATCTAGCAACGAGTGATTAGATGCATCTACATACCTTTGTAGATCGCGAGCGGAAGCGTTCAAAAGAACGGTGATGATGTAGTCGTACTCGACGTGATCCAAATCACCGATGACCAGCGCCGAACGGACGGCACCTCCGCGTTCAACACACGTACGGAACAGCCACGTCTCCTCCTTCTTGATCCAGCAAGGGAGGGAGGAGAGGTTGAGGGAGATGGCACCAGCAGCAGCACGACGGCGTGGTGTTGATGGAGCTGCAGTACTCCGGCAGAGCTTCGCTAAGCACTATGGAGGTGGAGGAGGTGTTGGGGAGGGAGAAGGAGGCAACCAAAGGCCAAGGCGTTCAGGTATGAAGTCCCTCCTCTCCCCCACTATATATAGGAGGGCCAAGGGGGGGTGGCCGGCCCTAGGAGATCCAATCTCCTAGGGGGTG